>NC_045605.1:51148536-51449370 GCF_009762305.2 Zalophus californianus
GGGTGATAGACATTGGATAGGGTATGTGCTATGGTGAGCACTGTGTATTGTGCAAGACTGTTGAATCACAGATCTGTACTTCTGAAACAAATAATGCAACATATGTAAGAAAAAAGAAAAAGAAGAAGATAGCAGGAGGGGAAGAATGAAGGGGAGTAAGTCAGAGGGGGAGGCAAACCATGAGAGATGATGGACTCTGAAAAACAAACTGAGGGTTCTAGAAGGGAGGAGGGTAGGGGGATGGGTTAGCCGGTGATGGGTATTAAAGAGGGCACATTCTGCATGGAGCACTGGGTGTTATGCACAAACAATTAATCATGGAACACTACATCAAAAACTAATGATGTAATATATGGTGATTACCATAACAATAAAAAAATTTTAAAAAAGGAAGCTGGAATAGCAATACTTATATTAGACAAACTAGACTTTGGTCTTTGGTACCTAGTGTGATTTTGAAATAATAGACTTAGGGGGCACCTGTGTGGCTCAGTTGTTTAAGCATCCAATTTTTTATTTCAGCTCAGGTCATGATCTCAGCGTCTTGGGCTAGAGCTCCACGTTGGGCTCTGCAGTCAGCAGGGAGTCTGCTTCTTCCTTCTGCCTCTTCCCCTGCCCCGCTCTACTCTGGCTCTCTCTCTCTCAAATAAATAATAAATAAATAAATAAATCTCTAAAAAAATAAATGGGAAACATAAAACTATTACATGTTTAAAAAGAAAATAGACATTCTCTGTGATCTTAGACACAACAACAGAAATGTGATCCATAGAAGAATACATTGATAAATTGTACTTGATCAAAATTAATGTCTTCAGAAGATATTAAATGAATTAGAAGACTAGACATAGACAGGAATAAAAACATTTGCAAATTGTATAGCTATATAGCATATAGAATTTATAAAGAACCCTCAACACAATAATAAAACAAACCAATAAAATATAAAATGGACACTTTAATGAAGAAAATATATGGAAGACAATAAGCACATGAAAACATGCTCAAGATAATTAGTCATTAGAGAAATGCAAGTTTGTTCTATTTTCCTTTTAAAATGGTTGAAATCTAAAAGACTGATAAATATAAATGGATATTACATATTGATAGACTATCTTTGGAGAATAGATTTTTAAAAGTTAAACATATACCTACCTTATGATCCAGCCATTTTATTCCTTGGTATTTTTCCAAGAGAAATGAAAGTATATATCCATATAAATATTTTATATGAATGTTCATAGCATCTCTACTGGTAATAACCAAAAATCAAGAATAACCCTAGTGTCTATGAACAGGTTAGTGGGTAAAAAAAGAACAAACAAACTGTGGCATGTGCATATAATTAAATACTACTTGGCAACAAAAATAAGCAAACTGATGCTATATGCTACAACATTGGTGAATCTCAAAATAATCTCAAAATAAATGCTACAACATAAGTGAATCTCAAAATAATAATCTCAAAATGTTGATTGAGAAAAACATAAAAGTGCTATATGATTCCATTAATGTAGAATACTAGAAAATAGAAAAAAAGCTAATGACAGAAAGTAGATCAGTGGTTGACTGGGAATGAAGGGAAACGGAGACTGGTGAAAAGAAGATATTACAAATTGGTGTGAGGAAATTGTGAATACAATCGTCATTATTTTGGACTGTGGAGGTGTTTTCATGGGTGCATATATGTGTCAAAACCTATCAAATTGTATATTTGAGAAATAAAGTATGTCAATTGTACCTTGATAAAGTTGTTAGAAATTTGAAAGGAAGGAAGGAAGGAAGGAAGGAAGGAAACTAGCTTCCTAATGACGAGCAAGTCAGTTCATATCCATAGAGGATCAAGAAAAATTATATGCTTGGTTCAGCAAGTGGCTCAGAGAATTAGCACTTAGTTCAGCAAGAAGCTTAAAGGGTGGACAAAGAAGATCAAGGAAGGTTTTGCTAAACTGAATCTTAAAGGACAAGATGTGGGTGAATTCATGAAGGATGCGTTCCAGTAATTGAGTCTTCATGTGCAAAGGCATGAAAGATGAGAGATGTGGTGTATTTGCAAAACTACAAATTAGGTCTGTCTTCAGTCACTGGATGTTGTCTTTGATCCCCAGCCCAGTTTTTTTTTTTCCTGTTTTCTATTAACATGCATAACAAAACTATGCATTGTGAAGACCTAGATTCCTTAGTGGCAGGTATATGGGATTGTGAAGTTGGGAGTCTTTTCACACCTGTTTCAACAAGAGCAAATTCCCTTAGCTGTTTTACGTATTAAGTGCCTGCAAAAAATTGATTGAGGAAAGAATTCTACAACTAGAAAAAAACAAACAAAACCTCACCATTTTGGCTAATGGGGAATGTTCTCTATTTTCATTAAAAAACTATGTGTTCTTGTTTCCATTGTTTTGGTTATTTTCCCCCTGATACTTGAGTGGTCTCTCCCTTCCATATGTGTTATCTCATTCTATGAATTGTAAAGTCATCCCAGTGAAGTCTTCCCTGGTTCCTACAGCTTAAAATATTTCTCCCTCTTATGAAAACCGCACAACACTTTATTTAGAAACATTGTGATGCCAGTAATGTGTCAGAGAATGCTGTTGGCTCTTACACATATGTCATTCATTAGATCTTCACCGCATTGCTGTTAGACAGGTGGCATCATTTCTAAGACACGGATGAAGAGTTGGAGGTTCAGATTGCTTATATGACTTTCCAAAATTCACACAGCTGGTAAAGGCAGAACGAGGAATACAATCCAGGGATTTTGACCCCAAGCCATATTTTAATTTCATTATAACATTATTGCTACACTCCAAAATTAGACTTGTCTGGTCCTATCTGGAACTGCTTTTTTTTTTTTTTTTTTTTTTTTTTACAATATAGTACACTTTCTTCTGTAGTACCTTTCTAACTAGATCATAAATTTCATTAGAGGCAGAAATGCCTTTTATCACTTTATATGTAGGCTGCACATAGGACGTGATCAATAAATGTTTGAGAAAGAAAAGAATCCTGGGAGAGAACAAAGGAAGGAAGAAATAAAGGACAGAAAGAGCAAGCGAATGATTAGTGATACATTAAGAAATGCTTGGTCTTTTCTGGGAATATAATGTTGGCTAGCCTTTGCTACATGCTAAAGATGAATTTTTGATAAGAATTATTGATATTTGGGGTGCCTGGGTGGCTCAATTGGTTAAGCGACTGCCTTCAGCTCAAGTCATGATCCTGGAATCCTGGGATCAAGTCCCTCATTGGGCTCCCTGCTCAGCAGGGAGTCTGCTTCTCCCTCTGACCCTCCCCCCATGTGCTCTCTTTCTCTCTCAAATAAATAAAATCTTAAAAAAATATTGATATTCATCAAAACAGAAGTGTATTCCATTATGGATCTGAATCTCATAATATATTTCCACAGTCCTTATTTCATCCGCACTAGATTGTTCTAGGTCATTGGAGTAGAAATCCATTGGGTTTGTCCACTGAAATATTTATTTATTCTGTTCCTGAGAGCAGCACCCTGATTTTACAGAGGTGAGGAAGCATTAGTATATTTGTGGTACCACCCTTTTTCAGCTCTTAGTCCATGAAACTCCATTCAAAAAATGTGGGTTGACATGAGCCAATTAGAATTTCCCATGCCACAGGCACAGTGACAGGTTCAGGAATGGGTAGGTAACTGACCCTAGAACAAGCCAGTCAGAAACCAACAAATCTAATTTTAAGTTGCTGAGTTTTGGAGAAGGAGGGTAAAGCCATTTTTCCTCTTGACACCAGATTTTTAGCTTGTAATTAAGCTATATTTAAAGTTAGAACTGCCTCCAAAATTTAACTATATCAATTAATAAACATTTATTTTTGGTTTTAAACTTGTTTGGTTTAGACCTCATTGTAGATCTCATTGTTATTTTCAACTACAGTCTTACTAATACAAAAAAAAAAAATTAGTGTCTTGCATATATGCAGCTTCCCAAACAAATGCTGATGTGGTGACTTGGCTTCTCTTTGTAACCAGGGCATAAATTGAACCACAAGGAATGAATGTGGTTCATCCCTCACCTCATGAATAGACTCCATCATCCCTTATCATTATGTGACTGCAGTTACAGAGTTATCATGAGCCAGGTATCATACTAGGCACTGAAGGTGTATTTTTCATTTAATCCTCACAATTAGCTCATAAAGGAAGTTATATTATTTTTAATTCTAGAAAAGAGGTATCTGCAGCCTGGAAAAATAACTTGCTTTGATTATCAAGTCAGAATTTGAATGTTTCTCTGACTTCAACAATTACTCTTCTCTATAATATCAAATTATTCTGCTGCATAAACAATAACTAAAAACAATTTTACTTTAACTTCTAAAAATACATTCCCAGCAAATAGGAAATATTGACATTGGGTGATATTTTTATTTCTTCATAATTTTAGAGACACTAGAGTAGATTTCTAAGAGCTCATATAATCTTTCCCTCTGATTTTTTGTGGGTGACTTTATTGGCATCTTTGCTTTCCACCCTGAACACAAAAATATATTTTAGTTGAAATAGTATGACACTGTCAACCTTGAAATAAGCATTTAAAACCCTTTTCATTTCATAAAGCTTTCAGTGTAACATGTAGATTTATGGTTATATTTTTCTATAACAATTAAAATCCCTATAAATAACATTCTCCATGTTTAGCATTTTAACCTTTCTTTGTTGGTAGCATGATGCACTCAGCATATTTCCCTGAATGCAGCATAAATAAACCATAAATTCAGCAAGATGTACATAATACTATTTATACCTCATATAAAAGCTGTCTTCAAAATGTTTCTTTGTGAATATATCCACTACATGAAGAGAAATATGCTTAGTAATTTATGTATATGTTATATGCTAATTAACTCATAATTTCATGTAAATCTGTATGAACACAAAAGAGCAGAAAAAGTCTCTGAAAAGCTCGGTATTTGAGTGATGAGACTGTGAAGGATTTTCCTTTTCTCTCTTTTTCCAGGTATTATTTTTTTTTCAAGATTTTATTTATTTATTTGACACAGAGAGAGAGACAGCTAGAGAGAGAACACAAGCAGGGGGAGTGGGAGAGGGATAAGAAGGCTCCTGGCTGAGCAGGGAGCCTGATGCTGGGCTCGATCCCAGGATGCTGGGATCATGACCTGAGCTGAAGGCAGACGCTTAACGACTGAGCCACCCAGGCGCCCCTTCCAGATATCATTTTTATGAGAGTGTTAGAGACAATAAATTTTACTTTGAAATTTCATACATAATTTATAAAAAAATTCTAAACACCGATGCCGATATTACCCTGAAATGTGAAGAAATGACTATTGTTTGTTCAAAACTATCCATTTATTTATTCATGTAATTATTACTTTAATTTCATACACATTTATGAGTACCTAATATATATCTGGAAATGTTCCAGTGATTGACTATATAATAGTGAAAAATCAGGCAAAGTCTTTGTCAATGAGCAAGCATATAGTCAGGGAAGAGAATCAGTGCACATGCACCCAGAGAAGTTGTGTGCACACACATGCACACACACACATACACACATACATACAGGAACAGAAACTTCACATGGGATAAATGCTCTAAAATAAAACAAGATAAGGTGATAGATAAAAAATTTTGAGAGGTGTCTTTAAAAGAATATTGGTCTGAATGCTTCCATTCCAAAAATAAGGAAGAAATATATGGGCACAAAGATGATCATTGAGTTGGTCTTTACTATCAGTACAAATAAACAGAAAAAAAAAAAAAAACCTCTAACTGGATGGTTAGATTATTAACTCTATCGATTGAAAACAATTATATAACATTAGATACGTAATTGATACAAGTAAATTCTTATGTGAAATGAAGAAGGCATAAAACAACTTATTGTAAAGAGTTTGACTATAGCATTTTATGTTTATGTGTACAAAATATATAACTGTCAATACACAAAAAAAAGATTCATTTGATTAGTTGTGTTAGGATTAAAATACTGCATTATGAGTGATGCTTTAATGTTGTCTACATTATTTGTACAGTAATGATAAATTGAATTTAATTCTTAAAAAATTAAAAATCCAAAAAAACTTTCCATCTCCATAATTTTGACCACTCTAGGTTCTTTATGTAAGTGGAATCATGTAGCATTTGTCTTTTTGTGACTGGCTTATTTCACTTGGCATAATGTCCTCACGGTTCATTCATACTGTAGCATGTGTCAGAATTTTCTTTTCCTTTTTGAAAGAGAATTTTTTTGAAGCCGTTTTAGGTTCACAGCAAAATTGAGCAGAAGATACAGAGATTTCTCATATAACCCCTGCCCTCACATAAGTATAACCTCCTCTATTCCAAACATCCCCCACCGGAGTGGTACATTAATCAACTAGAGTCCATAGTTTACACTAGGTTCGCTCTTGGTATTTTTCATTCTGTGGGTTTGAACAAATATATAATGACATGTATCTGCCATTGTAGTATTATATACAGTAGTTTCAATGCCCTAAAAATCCTCTGTGCTCTGTGTTGTAGTCAGGGAAGAGAAAATCTTTGCAACACCTAACTTGCAGCTTAGGATGCTCTATGGAGGACACTGGCCATGAACTTGTTCTGGCAAAGGATTCCCTGACCTGCCTGTGACCCAGAGCAGCTTGCAAGAGGGAACAGGAAGCCGAACCTTCCTTACCCTTTCTAGGTGGGCAGACATAGCCAAGGGGTTATTTCCAGGTCCCTCAGCCAAAGAAAGGCCCTCTAACCCCTGGGACCCACTGATCTTTTTACTGCCTCAATATTTTTGCCTTTTCCAGTAGCCAAATGCAGTAGAATAGAAGAAATAGAAATAGTAGAAGAGAAGTTAATAGAGGGGGACACCTGGGTGGCTCAGTCAGTTAAGCATCCGACTCTTGGTTTCAGCTCAGGTCATGATCTCAGGGTCCTGGGATCGAGCCCTGCATTGGGCTCCCTGCTTAGCAAGGAGTCTGCTTCTCCCTCTCCATCTGCCCCTGCTCCCTGCTCACACTTTCTCTCATGTGCTCTCTCTCTCTGTCTCAAATAAATAAATAAAATCTTAAAAAAAATAAAAGAGATAATAGAAAATCACTTCTAGCCTGTACATGAAATTCTACTATACCTTTAGGACCCTTTAGTTTTAGGTAAGAAATCCTACTAATAAAGTATCCAACAATATTTTAATACCTTGCCATTCATGTGATCCTAGAACAATTCTATGAAATAGATACAATAAATAATTCTCATTTAAATGTAGAGAAACAAAGCTTCAGAAAGGTAAAAGCTAATAATTAGTACCTACAAGATTTGAACCCAGATCTATGACTCTGAGGTGTAGCAGTCCCAAAAAACTGTTGGCCCCAAAGAATTCATAGCCATAGAAGGCCATATAACACAAGTTTTACATGCTAAGCTAGAGTTATAAACAAAGTACCTTAGAAACATAGAGGACAATGATACTGAAGCTAACCAAAAGCATCAGGAAAAGCCCCAAAAAGGAGGCGATATTTCAGTTACGTCTGGAATGATTAGCAGATTCTGGAGAAGTTCCTTCAGCATTTTCTATGAAGTGAGTCTTGGAGTTAAAACTCTTTGCTGTAGCATCTTGGAACATGTCATTGCTGTTTTGCTGCAAAAGCACTTGCAAGTGTCTTCCCTTTATCCAGAGCCAACTATTGCACAATGCTGAGGCAGCATTTGCATGGTGTGGCTCCAGTGGGTGCTCTTCACTTACAGTATGGTATGAGAGAGATCTCCTGAGTTGTGCTTCATGGAGGTACTTACCCCTTTGATCTCTTTTGGGGCCCTGTTTTGAAGCTCAACTTCCCTCTGCTTCCCTTGTTACTCGGTAAGTATTGCCCTTCAAGTGGCAGGCCCCAACTCGGTACCTTTTATTCCTTTTCAAGTGTCAAGACAGAAAAGTAGGAGAAAGTTACAGATCTTTTTGTGACAAGCATGGTTTTTGCCATGAATTAGAAAATGTGTATAAAAGCAAAATTAAAGTCATATCGTAAAAATTACCTAAACTCTCACTGCAATTTAACTTATTAGGAATTACCGTAATCAATGGTAAACAATTTATCTCCATAGTTCACGGGTAAGTTTAAAAGTCGTATATATTTATGGTAGGAATTGAAGGGAGAGCAATGGTAAACAAGCTATAATTGTTTAAAATATATTAACTTTATTAAATGTCAACATTAGAGATCTACTTTGAAATCTACTTCTGTATCAGTAGGATATGTGAAGTCTTTTGGAGTCGTAGTTCTCATTTTTTTTTTAACATTTTTATTTTTAAGTAATCAACGTGGGGCTTGAACTTACAACCCAGAGATCAAGATTTGCATGCTCTACTGGGCCTGGCAGGTGCCCCCATAGTTTTCATGTTTTTAGAATCAGTATGATCATGATATAACTTCTGAATTGTGTGGATTAGGAGATATACATATAAAGTGCAGAGTACAATAGCAGGCACTCAATAAATGATAAAAAAAATGTGTTATTATATTATCAATAACAACACAAAACAATTATAGTATCTTCCTACTCTCTGCTCGGGGAGTCATTTGCTTGCCAGATAGTCTTGAGCACAGCGTATTCTGGGTCCAGTTTGTACTTCCTCCCTATCCTCCTCATCCTGGTTTGTGCATTTGTAACAACTGTTCTACAGGCAAAGGATTGATAAGCTTATGGGCCTTTCACGTATTTGCCTTTCTTGGATGGGACATTCTATTTGCTCACCTGTTAATCATCTCCATCATGCTTTCTGATTGCTGTCACTCCCCCCCACCAACTCTCTCCTTGAGACCGTGCTTCACGTGTACCTCACAGTAGGTAGAGAGAAGGCACTGCCCTGAGCATGGACCTCTATAACTGCTTGCTACTGCTGTTGATTTATTCTGACTTTTTCATTTCAAAATGTGAGTTATCCCAGGGAAATTGAGATAAGCCACTATGAACTTTATTTGATCCTTTAGAAAACTGTGGTGTTTGGAGAAGAAAACCGCCACAGAGATTCAAACCCATCTGGCAGGCAAAGAGAAAATGAAAGTGATTTGTAAATGCTAAAACATCCATTTTAGGGAAAGGTATCAAAGGATTCAACAAAGGTCATTCTGGGGACCATCTCTGTTTGTCTTCATGAACATTTCAGAGAAGGACATAAATTGAGTATTAATTACACATCCTGTACAAACTAAATTGGAGTAGACAGCAAAAGAGGCAGGGAGGGGTGGGGGAGCTATGAGCAGTGTGACCTGGGATGAGAAAAAACATTAAGCTTAATTTAACCGAAAGCTCAGGGATGTTGAGTATCATTGCCCAGAAACACAAGGTACAAAACCTTATCTTCCTTACTGTTTTCTACTCAGTTACTTTATCTTCATTTCCTTTTAATTATTTTCATCAAGGCTTCGTCCAAGTTAGGTCAGAGGCTCCTGATGATGAATCATTTCCCTTGGCATATTGTTTTGTGATTGTATCCACTCAGCTTCTCAGCTTCCCATGGCCTAGTCTGGGAATAAAAGATATATAGCAGACAGATATATTCCTTGTGCAAAATATCTTTTCTTATGTTGTATTCTTTTCTCAAAATGACATTTCTTTCCCTACATAGATCCAGGTCAAGTAAACCCATCAAACATATATTTCATCAAAAACAAATGCCCCTTTCTCAAAGACCTCACAGTCTTGTGTTAAAGATCAAAGTAAATACATAGCTTTCAGAGTGATAGTCTGAATATAGCCATTCATAATTATCATGGGTTAATAGAAGAAAGAAGTGCAGAAGGAGACAGTAACTAAAGATTTTCTTTAGTTTATATGGACACAGGTTTCATATATCTGGGGGCAGCTCTTCTCAATTGCATAAAGCCTTTCTTGAGATCACTTATATCCATATTACCCTCTTTTTCTGAACTGCTCTTTTTCTTTTTAAATTATTTTTACCCTCCATCTGATAAATTCTCCTTTTTTCTTTCCTGATAGAAAATAAACTCCTCAGAATTGATTAAACTGATTAAAATATCTCTTTACATAACAAATACCTGCTAGTTAGAATCCTCAAAGGGCAGTATATAAAACCTCACATTTAGTTCTCCCCATTTCTCTGACAGGTAGAGAAAAATGGTAATAATCCACATTTATATATTAGGAAACTGTTTTTCTGAGAAGCTATGGCTTGCATGTGGAGCCCAGACAGAAACATGGATTTCCTATGGTCTACCACATTGCCAAGCCTCTTGTGCTGGGCCATGCCATTTGTGCACTAATGAGCCTCGCTCTTGATAAAACACATATAAAGCATTGAAGTGTCATTCAAGTTGACTAAGCCTTTCCAAAAGTCTTTGATTGGCCTGTGTCTGTTTTTCTTAGTCATAACGTATCTTCTGAGGCCAATGAAAGTGATATTTATTCAAAGATATTTTGTCAGCTCCCAATCCATGTTTTCTAGAGTTTTCAACCATTAAACAGCATAATGTTTGCCTAAAGAGTTTACAAATCCAATTTCCAGGGCCCCATGCCCAGACCTTCTGATTCAGTAGATCAAGGTAGAACTCCCAAATTTGCATTTCTAATACGCTCCCAGATGATGCCAATGCTGGCTTTCAGAGGACTACACTTTGAATCCTATGAGAACTTTTGAGGAACAATATGTAGCTGTTCTAGTTGTTCCTAATGAGAGTCATACACAAAGAAGGAACAACCACAAGAGATATACAATCTGCTCTAGAACCTTGCTACTCAAAGTGTAGTAGGAGACCAGCAGTAGCATCACTTGGAAACATAATGGAATATCTCTGAAAATTGTGGAAAAGCAAGATTTTAGCTAGACCTCTGGGATGTATGAAGCCAGTGGTTCAAATGCTTATAGAATGCATTCCTCTGCCTATCTGCTTTAGTCTCTCAGAAAGTCTACTCACACATCTTCCAACTTCACCATTGTGGAGGGCCTCAAACTCTTCCCTAGATTCCTGATCAAAGAATCCTAAAGCAGGATTACAATTGCCCTGACCTCAGCCTTTTTCTGCACTTGTACAAATCAACCCAGAGACAGGGTACCTTGGTCTCTAATCACCATAGAATCACATAGATGAAACTTCAGAGAGGGGGAGAGCAGGAGCATGTTGAGAAATAAAATCAACATATGTCAGTATATGCTATCACAACATTGCAGTGGCTTAGCAGAGTTTATTTCTCCTTTACTTCAGAGTCCAAGTGGGTGGTTGGTAGGTAGCCTATTCAGTGGTACCTCAGAACCATCTACTGAATTCACTGCATGAGAGAAATTGTGGAAGAACTCTTGAAAGTTTTTAGGGGCCAAGCCTGGAAGTGGTAAACACTTCCATCCACATTCCACTATCCAGACCATAGAACTATATCTGAATGTAGACTTTGGGCACAAAGGGCAAAGGAAGCAGGATTGGTGGACTGATAGCATTTTCTCTGCCATTTATATAAATACAAACCCATACAAATACTGTATTTCCAATTTCCAATTCAAATGGAACTTGTTAAAAGATAAACTGAGGCATATTAAACATTTTAGGAGTTTATTGAGTAAAACTCAATTCAAACTGGTCAGCAGCAAGCAGAAGTGGTTAGAAGCACTCTACTGATGGGAGCTAGGAGAAAGACTTTATTAGAAAAAAAGGTGGAGGTAAAGTAAGGAAATTATTTGATTGGCTCTAACTTAAATGGTTGCCTTATTTGGGGAAGCTTAGTGGGCTGTTTGTGATTTGTTGTCCTTAGAGTTTGATTTCTTAATCTTGAGGCATTATAGGCATAGGTTTTGGTTTGCTTACATAGGCTACTTAGGCATTAAAAGCACCTCAGTTTAATGGCTTCCTTGTTTGATTAACAACCTTCATCTAATTTTGCCAAAAGAGTCTCTTCACATATACATAACCTATTCAATAAGCTATCAAGGAAGTTATCGTTTATTTCCTCATAGATTTTCAATTGACTGTCCCTCTAAAGCATTACCATTATCTACTCTGAAGGTGTTTTTGAACCCATTACTTTTGTCCCTTCCTTTCTCACCAGGTTGATATGATTGAGAGACCAGTAAGTTCTGGTCTCTCTGACTTCTTACTTCTACTATTCTTACCTGAGGCTTTTGAAATATGCTCTTAGGGAACAATTTGCATGTTAGGTATTTTGTAGGCAATTTACTTTTAGCAAAAAATATGAAATTTTGCAATTGATTTGCTTTTTAAATCAACTCATTCATATATTTACTCATCATATATTTACTAAGCACTTACTCTAAGCCAAGTAGTGTTTTAGACATAAAAGCAGTGAATAGTAGCTTTGTTTCATGGATCCTACATTACAGGGGGAGAGTAGGCATGCAACAAGTAAATACATACATAAAAATAAATAAATAAAAAAAATCAGACTATGACTAATACCATGCAGAGAATCAAAATAAGGGGACATGATAAAGAGATTACTTTAGATTAGGTACTTAAGGGAGAGACCTCTCTGTTTTTTTTAAAGACTTATTTATTTATTTATTTGACAGACAGTGAGAGAGCACAAGCAGGAGGAGCAGTAGAAGGAGAGGGAGAAGCAGGCTCCACACGGAACAGGGAGCCTGATGCGGAACTCGATCCCAGCACCTTGGGATCATGACCTGAGCCGAAGGCAGACGCTTAACCCTTTGAGCCACCCAGGCACCCAGGGAGACACCTCTCTTAAGATATAAACTGAGATCCACATGACAGAATGTATCCATACCTGACAAGATCAAGGGAAGAATATTCTAGACAGAAGGACTCCCTAGCCCAAAGTTCCTCAACTTAACTCCTCCTCTACTCCTTTCTCCATAGATATTCCTTTCATGGTTCCCTTTCTTTTTCTATTAATTAGACTTACAGACTTCATCTAGAAAAATGGTTAGCCTTACTCCTTATATTTATTCAACTGAAGAATCAGGATTCATATAAACAGTTGTATGACAGAAAATATTCAGTAACACATATTTATTGAAGCTTTAATAATAACAGAGACCAACTGGTAAGAATTCACTAAATGCCAAGGATCATGCTTGGTGCTGGAGACACAAAGATACATAAAACAAAATTCCATCCTTCCAGAAGTTCACAGTCTATTGGAGGTGACAAACATGCCAGAAAGGCATTACATTCTTGTGTGATATGTGCAAATTTAAGTATGTACCCAGTACAGAGGTAGCCAGATAAAAAAGTGATTTATTCTCAGGGATGGTTGTAATGATCAGGGTATCTAAAAAACCTGGACTTCGGGAATGGCAGAAGGACAAAGAAGATACTAGAGAGATTGGGAGGATGGACTTTCACCGTCTAGAAATAGTGCCTTGATCTCTTACCTTTGACCAGATTAAAAGTCGGAGTACATTTTGTATGTAGTATTGACATTTAAGCTCTGCAAATCTTTTTGTTAGCCATCATACTCAGGAAATACTGTTCACATTGCCTAGGAGATCTCAAGACTATGAAGAAAGTCAGATATTTCTTCCATCAGACTGTGTACTACATGCTCAGAGCAATACAGAATTCTCAATCAACCCTAGAAGGCATGATTGAAGACTTTTTTTTACGTTGGCAGAGAATTTTATGCTGGCAGATGACAAAATTATGTAAGCATATTTTTTTTTCCCTCAGTGAAACCAAACTTGTTTTTCCTTTATTTGTACCTCAACTCTGGCATTTTAAGATGCCATTCAGTGGAATGCAGGACACTTACCTGAAGGAAAAAAAAAAAAAAAAAAAACTGTTCTTTTTATAGATTTATTTAATTGGTAATATATGGCCAAATTTTGTTTCCTTAATAAAAATAAAGATGAAGAGCAAGTCCTAAAAATTCTATGAAAGTTTGAGGCATTCCCTTGAAATGTCAGAAATGCCAAACACTCACCCTTATATCTATCTAAGAACTCAGAAGGCTCTTATTTACTCAAAGTAATTACCTGAAAACTTGGTAAAGTTCAATATTTTAGCCAAAAGCTGTCAAGACTCAGAACCTCATTACATGACAACTATCCAAAGAATGATATTTGATAAAAAAAAAAAAAAAAAACCTGTTTGAGGTATTCAACTGCTACTCTTTGCAGCAGTATTTATCATATTTAAATGTAATGTAAAAATTGCATTTAGTTTGACATTTAGGCTACTGTTATACTGACAGTAGTATACTTTTGGCTTCGATCCTTTTGTGCATTTGGCAACTGAAAATTTGAATGTTTTAAGTAATTCTGGCTTTAGGGCATTTTCAGAACCTGCAGGACATTCACAACTTAAAAGATAGGTTCTATTCTCAGGGTGCTAACTAGCTATGAAGAAAGAATATGCAGAAACAAATAATATCTGTACTGTTGAAAATGAAGATCATAAGAGTCTTTTGTAGTTTAAAAAACAAACAAGCATTTACCAATTACTTACTGTATATACACCATGATTCATGGGGTCACTGGTATTTAAAGGCATCTTTAGGTTGTGTGCATGTCTCAGAAATACAGTAAATGTAGCAAATTTTTTCCAGCAAAAACAAAGCCAGTCCTTGTAGAGATAGATAATTAGGGCCAAAGAGTCCATGAGCTATTAACAGTTTTTATTGTTTAACCACATCATTACAGAGAATTAACAGAAATGGATGTTGGTAATTAAAATGACAAATGTTACGTATTCAGCATTGTTTTTGTATCTTTTTAAACTCATTTAAACCAGTATGGAACACCTTTTTTTTGTTGTTGTTCTTCCTTGACCTTGTGCCTCTGAAGGAATCTAATGGATTTTAATAAAACATAGGGTTATAAAATTACTGAATTTATGGGTTCAGCTGCTGTGCATTTCTTCCCTTGGTAGGGCATATTAACCTGTAAGTGTATGTTCTGCCCATTTGTTATGAGAGATACTAGATGAGTCAATATTGCATCAATAATTCAAGGAATAATTTAGCTACATAATTGTATTTTATTGCATTAATGCTTTCAGCTACTTAGGCCTAAAGCATATCTGTTGCATTGTAGCAATGTTATAGGGCTTTTCTTTATACAAAGCTTGGTAATTATTATTAAGCATTTTGAAATCACCAAACATATAACAAGTATAGAGAAAAATCACTGCAGAAAAAATGGCCAGTCACATGGTAGATTTAAAAAAAAAGAGAGCTTTCCCCCTTTTTCTATATAGATACCATTCTGCTTGAAATACTTTGATTTCCTTTTGCCAACTCTATATTTAATTCTGAGCCCTTCCACCAAAGTTTTGAGCTCACCAGCCTAGAGAAAATTTGAAATCACTGCCATAACAATAATTATAAATATAGGTTGAAGATACACAATTTTTGAAGTGCTTTTGCATCCATTATCCTCTGGGGTCTTTGAGGTAATCTTATGCTTCTGATGGTATCATTCATTCCCCTTTAGGGATAAGGAGCCTGAGGCACATATATGCTCTTCTTTTTGTCCCAAATCACAGGCCAACAGATAGGGGCCCACAGTTTAAACTAAGATCTTGTGGCTTCATATCTTTGGATTTTTGTGCTTGCATCTTGTCCAAATTGGTACTCTGTGTTCAAGCTGGCTCTATTTACAGAGCACATTTTGGCTTTGGCTGTCTATGAGTATTGGCTACAGGCCCTGTAAAATCCTACAGGAATACTCACATTTTGTAAAGGGCAAGTGAGTTCCTGGAGCTTTTCCCTAAACTATTTAGATAGGGTACTTTATCATTTCATCACAAGCCTAGTTACTTTTTCTCTTGTTCATTAAAAATATAGCTCCATTTAGGGCAGAGAATGTTGCTCCAAACCTCTTCCTTAGATTGGGATGTCTATTTGACAAGGGTGGGTCTGAGTATTATACTTATGGAATTTGATATTGATTTCATCTTCATTAGCTTTTGTCTTTTTATCCTATTCATTTGTCTTAATTTCCCTTCCCTCTTCAACTATAGAAATCATTCAAGATAGGCGCCTGAGTGGCTCAGTCATTAAGCGTTTGCCTTCAGCTCAGGTCATGATCCCAGAGTCCTGGGATCAAGCCCTATGTCGGGCTCCCTGCTCAGCGGGAAGCCTGCTTCTCCCTCTCCCACTCCTCCTGCTTGTGTTCCCTCTCTCGCTGTGTCTCTCTCTGTCAAATAAATAAATAAAATATTTTTTAAAAAATCATTCAAGATATAAAGTATTAATTTGACATGAGACACATACCAAGGGCTTAACATTTTGATCAGTGTAAGTAGTGTGCCTCAGTTGACTTGCTTAATGTATTTTGGAAAAAATAATAAACATTCATGAAAACTTTGCTCAAGCTTAAGGCAGGAATATCGTATTTTATCTTGCTGTGGGGTTGCAATAATGTTAATATTCACTCCAGAAAGTAGCATTGGACATGCCATATAGAAGACATGGGGGGACATAAAAGACAGACTTGGAGGTTAAAAAAATAGAATTCATATTAGAACTTAATGTTCATCATTCTCTTTGATTTTGATATACCATAAATCCTTTATTCATTAAGTGCATAGTAGATATCCATTATGTGAGAGGTACTATGTTTGAGAGGGAAGAGAATAAGAGAGATGTGAGCCCTGCCTTAATGAACTTAAAATCTAGCAGTGAATGACTGAGCAAGTCACTAATCAAATAGAGATCTTACATATAAAGTACAGTTACTTTACTACTTGCTCTAATACCTTAAGAATTTGATAGTCAAAGAGAGTTTGGACATACTATTGTTCACTTCCCAGGTCCCCTTCTTTGCCTTATCTTTCTGATCTTGCAACACACCTGGGACATAAAAGAAATAACTTGGTTACTTCTTGTCCTGTTGTTTTGTTTAATATTTCAGAGTTTAAAAAGACACTAATTTTCTTTTTCTCCCCCCTCTTTCTTCTCTCTCTCTCTCTTTCGTATATTGATACACAGTGTTACATTAGTTTCTGGTGTACACATAGTGATTCCACAAATTTATATGTTACACTATCACATAACCACAACTGTAGCTACCATCTGAAAAAGACAAAAATTTTCCAATGTACAAATTTATTTTCTTATTTCTTGAAAAAAATGATGGGGAAATTGTATGTCCTCGAAGGAAAATATTTACCCTGGAATAGATTTACAACAGCTAACATAAGTCTTTTACAGTTCAGCAAAAGGAATGTGATTTTTTACCTATAGCATCTATATATTATATAAAATATGATATGAAACTATGAACTCTTTCAGAGCAAACTTTAGGTCCTGATCAAGTTAATTTTCCTGATCTAGCAGACTGCTTGGTAGATGCTCATTATATAGTTGATAAATAAATTTAGAAGAATGTAGTCACAGTATAAAGAAAAAAGAAGTGGAATTGAATCTATGTTTAGGTGTTATCTCCTCACTTGGTTAATAAAGTTTAAAAACGTTAACTTAGTGAGGAAAATTGAGTTTTTAACTGTGTGCATCAAAAATCTATGATTTCTGTACCATACTACATAACTTAATTAGAAGTTCTGCAATAGAATTTTATCCCATTATTCCCTGCAGTGGAAGCTGTGGTATGCTGCCCAAATCCCCCCTTTTTCAGAATTAAAGTATTTATTGAGGCATCATCCCACCTTCATAATTGCAGGCTGCCAGGAGTGTTGCTGCTAAAATCTCACATCTAAGTCCTTCTCCAGGAATTGTGTTCAGTTGAAGTGTGTTGTAACCTAACCAAGGTTAGGTCTCCTCTCTGGGGAATAACCACATCTAAAACTGGCTGATGAGAAATACAAAGGTCTGAACTCCTTGCCTTAATTCAAGGTAACTTGGAAGGACTTTTCTGGCTCAAGACTTCCACATAGGATATGGTGAGGACTCTGTAACAACTGCAGCTCACAGCTCAGCTTCTCCCTCTGCCCAAAACTGTTTCCATACTCCCATTCAGGTATATTTACCCAAACATTCCAATAAGGCTCCTGCACATAAATATCTGCCTAATAGTCTGTTTCGTGGGAAATGTAATTTTAGGATGATTGGTATTTGAAATGATTCTAGGAATCTGACTCTAAAATGGGATTTTTGAGTTGGTCACCCTCCAGGCGGCTGGCAGTGCAGTGATAGATGGAGTACTTATAGCCCCTGGCAGTGCTAAAACTCTGGTGATGAATTGGGATGAGATACCACAGAAGGTAATGCACCAACTGGTACAATAGCTCAGACCTTTGGAGGGTTTGAGGGAGTAACAATTATAAGGACTATGCAATTGAATGGCTCTTGCTGGGTACAATTGATGGATTGGAAAAGATAATGAAAGACTGGATTTTTAATCACCAATTAAGAGAAAACTGTCAAAGACAAAGGGCCTCCTTGGCAGCATATGAACTCTCATCTGCACCTAGGGGGCAAAGTTGAGGGTCAGATCTAGGACTCCATTATATCAGTCATAGAGCTCCAAAAATGATTAAATTCTCAAACACTGCAAGTCTGCTATGCCAAGGTCAGGACCTTGAATAGGGAGAAGTGAGATTCTGAAACTTGAAATGAGAATACCTGGGTTGGTGTGCTTTCAAATTTTGAATCCCTAAATTCCACTTTAACTTCTGACCTATAGAAGTGGCCCAACCCTTTCTATTAAAGGCTAGTGCTCTCTCATTGCTTGAGGATGATGTAAAGATTTTTACCTTGCAGTCCAGTAGGCACCCACTTCAGGATTTACCTCTTGCTTCCCTTCTGGCTACCAAACCAACAATTAGGATCAAACTGTAATATAATCTGACTGGAGAGGTAATGTTTCTATAGGAAGACAGTGGTTTTACCTAAAAAGCCCAAATGTCTAGCCAACATGTGCTAGCTGGAGCCAGGAGAATGTATGGATTTTGAAGATGTCACACCCCAGAGGGAGGATGAAATGTTAAACTTAGATAAGGAAAAGCTTATTTATAAATATTCATTGATATAGGAGCACCATCCCATGAACGAAAGTTTGACACTTTTGCAAGACCCTGGGAGATAGCCAGAGGTCTAGGAAGCTATGGATGTTCTTAGAAACTTGGAGAAAATACAAGTGAAATAAGAATATCAGAAATGCCACAGAAGATGGTGGGGGAAAATGATCAAATGGTTCAGAGCCATGGGCATAATAGAACGAATAGAGTATATAAGTTCAGAACACAACAAAGGAAGGCCTGGGCGACAATCCATTTACCAACGCAATGAGAAATGTTTTCATTAATGAGGAACCAGCATTACTGAGAAGCTCATTGGTGGCTCTTCTCTGTAAAATAGGGTAAATGATGGGAAATTCTATCCCAGATCAGGGCTTCTGGAAAATAACATAGATAATAGGATCCTCAAAGAATAGAAGCCAGGTGGTGGCATTTAGCCAAAGGAGATAGGTGTAATTATCTCAGGTTACATCTATAACCACCCTCCTTGAGGTTAAGGGGAGACTGTTATGACCAGCTTACAGTGGAGAAAAAAGGACCCATTTTTCAAAGATGAGGCATCTCAGTATATGTGCACAAGCCAAAAACAGACTGCTGCTGCGAGGCTCCAGTCAAGAGTGACCCCAAAAGGTAGCAATGAACATCCTTTTAAGAAGAGCTGCCAGTGGGGTACCTGGTCATCCACTTTGTTAGGAAGGACTAGTGACCCAAAATAAGAAAATGTATGGAATCTTGAGCAGTAAAAAATGGCTTCACTGGTAGTTCTGGTACTTGAAAGAAGGATTGGAAGATCAAAAAACAAAAGAATTCTAAACTTAATCCTGGGGAAAAATACAAAAAAAAAAAAAAATCCTGGAGCTACTATTCCATATGGGATGAACTTACAATACTACTGACTTCTCAATTTTAATTGAAGTATAGTTGACATATAATATCAAATTAGTTTCAAGTGTACAATATAGTGATTCAACAAATATGTAATGAGAGACTCACCAAGATAAGTGCATTATATTATTGACTGTATTCCCTATGCCATACTCGTCATCCCTGTGACTTATTTATTTAATTGGAAGTTTGTACCTCTTAACCCCTTTCACTCTTTTCACCCATCTCCCCACCCCTTCCCCTTTGGCAAATATATGCACCGTATGTTTATTATAACATTGTTTACAATAGCCAAGGTATAGAAGCAAGTTCCTATATCATATGGCATATATGCACAATGGAATATTACTCAGCCATAAAAATATATGAAGTCTTGCCATTAACAACAACATTGATGGACCTAGCAGGTATTATGCTAAATAAGTCAGAAAGAGAAAGATAAACACCATATGATTTCACTCATATGTAGAATCTAAAAAGGAAAACAAATGAACAAACAATAATGACAAAGAAAAACAGACTCATGAATATAGAGAACAAACTTCTCTAAATTTAATGTGCATGAATTGCTTGGGTATTTTGTTCAAGTTGCACATTCTGATTTACGAGGTCTGAGATGGAGCCAGAGATCCCACATTTCTTACAAGCTCTCAGGTAATACTGATACTGCTGGGTTTTGGACAAAACAGACACCCACATAGGGAAGAGTTAGATGGCTTGAGGTTTTTAAGAGTAATGGGTATTTGTTTAACACTTTTTTTTTTAATCGACTGCTTCGTGGAAAACATGTTTCTTCTTTTTGATAAAAAAAGATGTGAGGCATCCCCCTTTCATAGACAGAGAAGCTATGTAAAGAAGGACATATAAAGTATGATTTAAAGCAGAGAGCCCACAATTCTTGACTTCTTGTGTTTTACCCACAAGACCAAATTACTTCTCAATTTCATGCTGTGTGGATAATAACCCAAAGCCATAAATTTTCTTTAAATCTCTAGTTACATTTTACTTAAAATTCTCATTGCATAGCTCATATCTTTATATTTATAACTTGCTCATATTCCAGCTTTTGACATACACAGGCTCATAATTACTTGTGCAAATCCCAGGTAATATTAATTAATAGGGCAACAGTTAATACTAACTTTATATGCTAGGAATCATACTCAGTGTTGAGAAAAACATACCAATACTACATATACAATTTTTCTACTAGAGATTTAAAGTCTAGCTGGAGGAAACAGACCAAAAGGTATGAAACAAGTGGTAATTAATTAAATTATGTGCTATAACAGAACAAATATAGGACATGGAGTTAAAAGCTGCAGTCTGGTGCATTCTGACCCTGGATAGTTACTAGATGTGAGATTTGAGAGTGAGTTACCTAATTTCTCTGAGTCTCTATTTTCTCATTGGTTAGAGAGAAATAGTAATAACAATATTATAGAATTATTTTAGGGAATAATTAGAAAACACATAGATAAATACCTAGTTCAAAGAAAGGCAATATGGAATAATGATGAAAGAAAGGCATAGACCTGGGAACTAGATTATCAGACTTTATAATCTTGAATCTTCCACTTACTGTGTGATCTCGGGTGAGTCCCTTAATCTCCATTTAGGAAAAGGAAATAGTAATAGTAGTCACCTTTATGTACTAAGAGAAGTTAAAGAAGTATGTGTTATATATAATGTGTAATATTGATAATAAATAAATAGATAAAAACAGCATCTGGCAGATAACAAGCACCACCATATGAGTGCTTACTTTCATGTTTATTATGGTAGAAATTCAATACATAATCACTACTAGGTACTACTGATGAAAAACAAGAGAATTTTGAACAAAAATGAAATCAGAATGGGCGCCAGTAGAAGCAAAGACTTTCAAGAACAGGACTTGCTTTGATAGTCACAAAAGGACACAGTCCCCAAGGATCTATTTATTTAAAACCATAAGCCATATAAAATTGTAGGCACTGGAGACACAAAGATAAATAAGATCTCAGTCTAATAGGGGGGCATATAGCTAAGCAAATACAGGTTTGTTCCATGCTATCACTGCTTTGACACCAATAAATGTAAACTGAAGTAAGAGCCACAGAGAAGGAGGAATCATCCTTAGAAGTCAAGGACCCCCTCCCATTAATGTATTTAACAAATATTGAAAAGTACCTAGAATAAATGAAGCCCTATGCTATATAGATTCTGGTAAAGATAAGAAATAGATAAGAAAACTTCTGCCCATATATAGTTAAAAGAATATTATTTAAGTTGAGTCTTGGAGGATGGATAGTGACCAGGTGAAAGTACAAAGCCTGATGGTTCCTTTATGTTATCATTTAGGGGTATTAACTGCTTGCTAAGGGCTCCCAGGAAAGAAATATCAAGTCTGGGATTGGATGCTAGGTTCCCTGACAGAGTCTTTCAGTATCTTCTCACAACATTTCACTGTGGTCAGAGACCACAGACAAGAGGAGACTAAACTGTACTACACCTGGGTCACTGAGCACTTTGACATATTTAGCCTTTGAACTAATTTCTGTATGTCATTTACAGGAAGAAAAGACTTTTAGATGACTCCTTTACCTTCTGCTACCTCTTTTCATAGGAAAAAATGTTCTTCATGATGAACATGATGTTTATGCTGCATATGAATATTGACAGTGTATTTTATATGCTTTAGAGTGAATTTAACTGAATTCATATGCGTGACCTGGAAATGCAAGGCAGCAGAACAAGTTGGGGAAGTTTGATCTCAGCCCAGCGAGAGTTTGGTTAGTACTGAGTTAGCAGGACTAATCTTGTGCCCTCCTGCGAACTTTTCCTTCTCAAGTAATACTTGGAACAGGCTACACACCAGGCTTCCCGCTGGATGTTGAAGACGTTCCTGCTGTTCTTTCCCACTGAGTCATCAAGAGAGATTCTGATTGATATTACATATGCATCAAGGAAATGTGCTGCAGCAAGGAACCTAATTTATCTTCCGATTTCTGACCAAACAGTGTGATTCACCATTCTTTCTATTGGGGGTGATTAAAATAGTCCTAGCTATAGAGAACTATTCATGAGATCTACCTGCTTTTTGGAAATGTAAGTAGGTACAGAATCTTTAAGAGGAAGATACAGAAAATATTCATTCTTTCATTAGAATCCTACCTCTATCAGTAATTGAAATTGGATAGAAAATGAAATTTGGAAGCAGTAGACTCAGTTTTCAATCCTGGTTCTACCAATGCTACCAAGAATTTACCAATTCTACCAATTTCAATCCTGGTTCTACTGACAGCCTCAGTTGTCTCATCAGTAAAATGGTGCCAATTTCCTTTCAGAGATGAGAGTTTCAAGTAGAACAAAATATCTAAGGGTATTAGCATAGAGTCAGGAAAAGAATGTGTAGCAGTGACACAGCAGCTCTCTTTCCCTCTCCCTTGAGATGTTCTCTACTTAAATTAGATGTTTATTCTTTCCTCTTAAAAGATTTGTTGATATTTCTGCATCAGGAAAATATACATATAAACTTTGTTTTCTTCAACAGGTATTCATTGAGCACACATTTTTAGGCACCATATAAGAATCAGAAATTGGATAATATTACTGCTTGTGATTTCCCAGAATGCAGTTCCTTCTGGGAAGAGACAGTGCAGAAGGACCATACAACCTTCATGGGATGGGGGTCACTGAGTTCTACGTACAGTTCTCTGATGTCTTCTAAGAGTTCTATGAGGTAGTACAAATCTTTACTACTTGAGTCTTTTCCAGAGGCAACATTATTACTGTTGGAGCTTTACAAACACTCTAGGGGTTACAAAAAGTAAAGCAAATAGCCCCATTTTACAGTGGAGATAAACCAAAAGTTAAAATGTCTTATTCAAAGTGATAGGATTGTTCTGTCATGCCAATAACTTAGCCTTAGACTCCAACCTCAAGTGTCTTTTACCTTTTCTTTTTTTACTTCTTAAATAGCTAATTTTGGTATAATTTTATTAATCTATCAATGAATTTCAGGTCACAAGTCTTTTCTCTGTCTTGGCATAATAATCTCCTGGCCCTGACCTTTGTTCATTTAACTTGAATAAACTTTAGGCTTTTAGAAAATAGGCAGTCTTGGGGCGCCTGAGTGGCTCAGTAAGTTAAGCATCTACCGTTGGCTCAGGTCATGATCCCAGGGTCCTGGGATGGAGCCCAGATGCAACTCATTTCTCAGTGGGGAGCCTGCTTCTCTCTCTTCCTTTCCTCCTCTCTTCTGCTCACTCTCTCTACTGTACTCTCTCTCTCTCAAATAGATAAATAAAATCTTTAAAAAAATAGAAAATAGGTATTCCCAAGATGCCTGAATTCTCTCTCAATGGCAAGTGGACTATGTCTTTTATCTCCCTGATCCATCTTAGGGTGGTAATTCACAGTTAACCATGTTGTAGACTAATACGTGAGAGAGATGGAAGTGATCCTGTGACAACTAGTTTAACAAAAGAAAATAGAATATTTTAAAATACACCTATGTATCTTTTAAGGATCAAGGACAATTATTTTGTTAACTTAGATCCTTGTTTAGGGACAGCAACAGAGTGATCTAAAAGTTTGTTTGAGGTAATAAACATTTTAAGTTACCCATTTATAGTCTACTTAGACCATGAAAAACAAAGAAATTATCTTATGAATCCAAGTAGTTTTTTATACTGTGAGGGCAGTACACAGGATTCACTTAATCATTAATTTAATTAATAATTATTGGGTTTTATTCTGTGCTGGGCACTGTTCTTGTTGAGGATACAAGAGTAAATAGGCTTAGCTTCTTTTCTTGAAAAGCATACTACTCAATGAAAGATACAGATGAGTAAACTTATTATACAGTAAATAAATCCCATTATGTACTAATTATGAGAAATACAGAATAATGTGAGAACACCTTGGAAGAATAACTGACCGGATTTGGTGTGTCAAGAAAGTTTTCCTGAGAGGCGCCTGGGTGGCTCAGTTGTTCAGTGTCTGCCTTCAGCTCAGGTCATGATCCCAGAGTCCTGGGATTGAGTCCCACATTGGGCTCCCTGCTCCGCAGGAAGCCTGCTTCTCCCTCTCCCACTCCCCCTGCTTGTGTTCCCTCTCTGGCTGTGTCTCCCTGTCAAATAAATAAATAAAATCTTGAAAGAGGAAAGAAAGAAAGAAAGAGAGAAAGAGAGAAAGAGAGAAAGAGAGAGAGAGAGAGAGAGAAGGAGAGAAGGAGAGAAGGAGAGAAGGAAAGAAGGAAAAAGAAGGAAAGAAGGAAAGAAGGAAAGAAGGAAGGAAGGAAGGAAGGAAGGAAGGAAGGAAGAAAGAAAAGAAAGAAGAAAAGAAGGAAGGAAGGAAGGAAGAAAGAAAGAAGGAAGGAAGGAAGGAAGGAAGAAAGGAAGGAAGGAAGGAAGGAAGGAAGGAAGGAAGGAAGAAAGAAAGAAAGAAAGAAAAAGAAAGAAAGAAAGAAAGAAAGATAGAAAAGAAAGGAAGAAAGAAAGAAAGAAAGGAAGGAAGGAAGGAAGGAAGGAAGAAAGAAAGAAAGAAAGAAAGAAAGAAAGAAAGAAAGAAAGAAAGAAAGAAAGAAAGAAAGAGAGAAAGAAAAAGTTTTCCCTGAGGGGCATCTGGGTGGCTCAGGCAGTTAAGCTTCTGCCTTTGGCTCAGGTCATGATTTCTGGGTCCTGGGATTAAGCCCAGCTTTGGACTCCCTGCTCAGGGGGGAGTCTGCTTCTCTCCCTCCCTTCCTCTCTATCCCTCCCCTCTTCTCATGTGCTATGTGCACGTGCATGCAGGTGCGTGCACTCTCTCTCTCAAATAAATCAATAAAATACTTTTTTCAAAAAAAAAGAAAGTTTTCCTGAGAAAACTTTAATCACTGAGCTAGGACCTAAGGGATGTGGGGAAAGAGGAATTTTTTTCAGGCAAAGAGAAAAGCATGTAGGAAGACATAGAGAATAAAAAGCTCAAGGTGCAAGCAAAGATGTGAAAATTTTATATCTAAATTACTGTGAAGGTTGATGATAGGGTGGAAAGTCTTAGCTGAATTGTTTTAAGTACATAAGATTTTATTCTAGGTAAACTGGAAGACATTGAGGGGTTTTAATATGGAAATGATATGATTCTATTTGTACTAAATAGGGCTATTTGGTCTGGAGGGTCTGTATCAGAGCTGGGTGATATAGAGGCAGGAAGCTACTTATAAGGCTTAGGCAATAAAATCAATCAAGAAATAGTGGTATCCAGGTCCAGAATAGTTGCAGTAGAACTTCTCAGAGAGTGGATGGATTATGTGAATGTTATAGAATGTAGTAGGGCCAACAAAATTTACTAATAGAAGGATGCAGAGGAAGAGGGAGAAAGTTCAGAGATGTGTCCAGATTTCTGGGTTGGGCACCTTTTAAAATATTACTGCTCCTCCCCTTGTGAGTAACTGGAGGAGGAACATGTTTGTAGAGAGTGGTGGTAGAGGCAAAAAGTTGAGTTGTATCAATCTTAATGATATCCATGGTAGGTCCATTCAGGGAAAAAATGAAGAGGGACATTCTGCATGATGGATAGTCACTTCCCTTCCCTTGCAGACAACTGTCTTCCAGAGAGGAAGCATATATCTCCTCAGCTTTCTCTCTCACCCTAAGCTGAACTGCAAAAAATCAACTACTTTTTAAAGATTGTCTTTATTTATTCAAGCAGGGGAGGGACAGAGGGGGAGGGAGAGGGAGTGAGAATCTCAAGCAGACTCTCCGCTGAATACAGAGCCCAACCTAGGGCTTCATCCCATGACCCTGAGTTCATAACCTGAGCCAAAACCAAAGCTGGATGCTTAACCGACTGAGCTACCCAGGCACCCCCAAATAGTTTTATTCTGTCATTTCCTTTCCTACCTTTCTTCCTTTCCAATCCTCGGTTTCTTTTGATAATTACAAATACATCTTAGCCAGGTTTTCTTCCATTTCCTGACTCAGCTGTAACTTTTCTTTAAATCTGCATTTTTCCCCCAGAAAGGAGAAGTGTTTCTAGAAATAAAGGTTACATAATACACCTTCAAGGGCTTTTTAATCTTCAGGGATGGTGTAGGACTTACTGTCAGTATGACATTAGGAAAATGCCAATTAGATACTACAGAATGAGAGCTGAAAAATCTTAGATTGCAATTCCATTATGAGATCCAGCTCTTCCTTACTTTACGTAGTGGTTCTCTACAAAGTCACAGACACATTATAATAAACAAGTTCAGCTAAAGGATTCAAGTCACTAGGACGGAAACAAATCATTAACCCTGAGATAGCAGCAAATTAAACAAACATGCCATGCCAAATGCACTGAGAAATCAGGAGATATTCAACATGGCTTTAGACCATGATTCCACTGCTATATCTAGGTCAGAGAGAACGTTTTCCATAATTAAGCAAAACACATACTTGCTCTCCTGTTTAGAACATGACAAACAAATTGTTGGGCAGTGGGTAGTTTGGGAGTGTTGGCATTGTGTGAGCTGAGACTTCCAAAGTTTATTTTTTCCCTGATATGCAAAATCTTAACTATATTTATTGCTCAGTGACACACAAAGAGTCATAGTACTTTGTTCCTTCAAATTGTCACTTTGTAAAGGCTGTGACAGGAAAAGCTCTAGGTGTTTGAATTATCGCCAGCATATCTGGTACTCTTCTCAGGGAGTCCGGGTTTTTAATTTGAGATCAAATACCAGTGCAATCTAATTACTTGAACTTTCTCTGAACTTTGTGGCAGTTTTGCTTTCCAGTTACTATGGAGCTTGTTTTTGTTTTGTTTTGTTTGTTTGTTTTAGAAAATACATGTATTTGGGGAGATAGGAAGGGAAATGAGTGCAATGAGAGAAGAAAAGAAGGAAAAGCAGAATTCTGGACCTTCACATGTGTTCCTTAAGACAGTGAAATCTTTTCTGTACTTGTCTTAGTTACTATTTCCAAAAATGGGTATGAGACATTTATCTGACTTTATTGATAAAAAACTGAGAGTTAAAGAGATTTAGTCTCTTTCCAGGTCACACAACTGTTGAGGAAAAGGTCTAAGATTTGAAAGCCGTTCTATCTGCCTTCAAGTAAAACATTCTTTCTGATACTGATAAATATGGAAATTTTATGCCAAGCAAGAATACTCTTTAAAAATGGTCTAACACCAAAAAAGCCATGTTAACTTTTAGATGGAAAAGAAAAAAATTGAAGTATTTTCTTTTTCTATTTTAAAGAGGTATGCCATCATGTTATGCTACAATGAAGCAAGGCGATACTTGTAACACTATCTGTTCTTCATTTAAGCCGACACTACTCATATAACACTGAGTTTTTCGGTTCAGAGAAATAATTTACTGAGTTGATAGATTTCTATCCTTGTTTTTTTTTTTAATGTTTACCATTCCATTCGCCCAGGCTTTTATAAATGTGAAAATTCTTAATTTTCAGACTCAAAATATTTTTATTGATAAAATCAATATATATCAGTTATTGCTGGTGTCCCATATCGCCAATGAGTCCACCAGATACAAGTATCTCTGATATAAACAATCCCTCATAGAGGTCTAGTACTGTTCCTCACAGAGAAAAGCCTTTGAGCATAATATCATAGGGCACTTTTCATTCATCCACACCAATATTTATTGATTATTTGTGTGCTGGGTAATAATAATAGGATGCAAGCACAACCATGTTATAAAATATTCAAATCAAATGTACTTTATATAATGTTGGTCATAGTGTGTTTAGGTAATGTTGCCTACAAATATCCACAACATTAGATATCTAGACTCTTAGGATATTAGCAAGAGTTTGTGCCAGAAGTAGCTCTGTGGATGTTTTCATTCATTTCTTTTTTCTTTTTCAGTTTGAATCTACTAAAAATCACCCTCTGATTGACCTTCCTGCCTTAATCTCTTTAAGACCTCACCAAGCTCATTTACTTTTACTGTGGCACTAGAATGGTTTTCTAAAACATGCGCTAATCACATCTTCTCATTTTGAAGCTTCTAATATTTTGGCTACAGAAAAAAGTCCAGATTTGTTAGCATGTAATTCAGAGCCTTTTATAACCCAGCTACTACTTACTTATTTTTGATCCTTAATTGAGTACCTAATTCTTTAGCCACATTCTGCTACTTTACAAGGGTTTTTTTCCAACACACCAAAAATATGTATGCCTCATTGCCTTTGGTCGTGATTTTTCCTTGACCTAGAAAATCTGTCTTTTCCTCTTCCTTGTCTGTTTGAGAAACTTATTAACAACCTTGAAGGCCAGTTGCAAATGGCTTTGCTTTTCCATAATTTTGTTTTTGTTTTTTTCTTCTTACCTTTTTCCTGGACTCCCTCAGATAGATTAAACTGTTCTCTCCACTTTGTTTCCAAAGCGCTGCACATATACATCTATTATAACACTTATCACATTGTTAACAAAAAGCTATAATGCATGTCATTTAGCCCCAGTAAACCTTGGGCTCATTTGTCTTTGTCTCATTCATCTTTGTATTTTTACAGCCTAACACAATTCTTGGTCCAGAGTAGATACTTAATAAATGTTTGCTGAATTGCTAAATTAAATTTTGATCCATTGCATTTTTCTTAAGGCTCCCATATGACTGTGGTCTCTTGTTTTGTCCTGAGCATATATGTCTGTAGCATGGGGGGAGGTAGCGAGTCCCACAGTAAATATTTCAGTGTCCAGTTATTACTATAATCTTTTGCTGACTCTTATAAACCGACTCCCTTTGTTTCTTCCTCCTCTTGATTTCTAAGCTCTTCTGTTTTATGTTCTAAACTTGCCTGTTTCTGTGATTAGCCTATTGCATCAACATTTCCCTCCCTTTACCATTCTTGCTGTGATTCTGAGCTCTGTCTTTTCCCCATAGTCCATTTTTAATGCATTTTTTTCTACAATCTTTTTTATACAACCCTTGTAATCAGTGACTGGAAGGCAGACTTTACCCTTTTAGTAAGCTCTGAAGAATTAGCCTCTTCATTACTTAATTAATTGAGGATATATTCTCAGAATGCTTACTAAGGATACAGCACTAAATGATATTTCATATGGAAACAAAATGTATCAATTATGGTCCAAACCTCAAGGTCTCTATTGTTTTGCTGAAAAGTTAATATGTCTTCATAAATAACTCCAATAAATGATTAAATGTGAGGCCATTGGCAAGAATCACAGCTTCCTGGTGATCCTAAGAGGTACTTTCATAAAGCAACTCATTCCACTACAGTTACAATGACAACCCCAAGCCCACTGGGGGGATGTATGATAGGAACCTGCTGTACCACACACTCAGCATTTCAAGCTGTGACCTGAGATAGAAACTGAAAAAATTAAGGGACCAAGTGTGAGCATGCTCACATCTGGGTGAAAACAAGCCCTTAACTGATTTTGTGGGTGTTTTGTTTTGTTTAGTTTTGGTGTGTATCTGCACCCAAAATTCCTTACAACTAAATCATACTCATTAGGTTGCTAGGGTTAAGGAGTAGTTCTAAGACATGCACAACCAATGCCTTCATTTGACCAATAGGAGAGATTCTCTAAGATTTAGTGAGTACCTTATCACTGACTCTTTTGTTCAACCATGTGGCCATGACTTCTTCCCTCTTTGTTGCCCAGGCAACTACTGTTCATCTTAGCCAAAACAAAGCATCTTCACAGAAGCATTCCAGGAATCCCAGACTGTTGTAAATACCTTTTCCTTGTGCTTTATTATCTTGCATATACTCCCACTATAGAGCTGACCACCCTGAGCTTTACATAATATTTTATCTATTTTTATTTTTCACTAGAACATTTTAAACTTCATAATATCCTACCTTCCATCTTTCCTTATCTACAGCTCCCTCCTTTCCTTCTTTCTTCCTTTTGGTTTTCATCTTTTTCTTCATTATACATTCCTTGAGCACCTACTCCTTAGCACTTGGGGTTAAGGAGTATGAAGGTAGAGGGTGAATATTTTGTTCATTACTTTGATGCAAGTGTGTAACAGGATAGTCAGGATGAGTCTACAGAAAACATTTTATAAGAATAAAGTAAGATAATGCATAAAAAAGCATTTAGAATGTTTGTTGTCAAATATTTCTGCTCAATAAATGTTAGCTATTATTGGATTTTTAAGACTTAGTTCCTTCACTTGGAAAATGAAGATTATCTAGCCATAGGGTTTTGAGGGAGCCTCCATGAGTTATATTTCAATTATGTAGGATGTTCATGTTCCATGGTAACTGTATAATGCATAATAACACTACTCTAAGTTGATCCTTAAAGAATAAGTAGAATTAAGACAGAAATCTCAAAGAGGAACTTAGGGATTGATTTTCTTTGGCCATTGGCCCTATTCATTGAAACAGAAATAATTTATTTTAGGTTCTCATCTCTGAAGCTGAGTTGAAGAGTCTCACAGAGAAGAGACTTGCTAAGAATCAAGATTAGACCATGATTGAGCTTGGAAGTCTTGCTGGGTGGCAACACTTCCTGGCAGCAGTCTTAACTATTTGGTGCCAAATGTCTGCACCTGTAGCACCTGTGTGATGGAAAAACACTGTTAGCACAAAGGGGGATAATGACAGGAAACTTAGAAAAATCTTAATACTGAATTCTTAATTGCAAGAAAGATGTTAGACAATGAGGCTAGCATCATGTAATTTTGGTATTGTGTATAATCAGGTTCCTGGGTACATTATTATGATTATTATTTTGCACTGGCTTTTCTTTTTGCTCTGTTCTTTAGGACCTTTCATCTGCCAGACCTCCCAAATCCATCTTTTTTTCCCACTTGTCTTTCTTTTACAAACTGCTCCATGTTCCTTGCACAGGGATAGAGATCTTTCTTGCATGTTACCTCATGTCTAAAAACTGAAAGAGTAACTGCAAAAGAAATACTTGTCCATGCATCTGTCAATAGCCCACATCCAAGACCCGCCATAGCAGGACCTACAAGGGCCTCTGCAATCTGACTGCAACCCACCTTTGCAGCCTCATTGCTACTGTTCTGCCTTGTAACCTGCACTGTCCTTGTGTGGTCTCATCACTACTACCTCCCAACAGCCCTTATTTTCTCCATGATGGTCCTATGTTTTTCCCTTTGTAATGCTTTATCCTTCATCTGTTCCTAACTCGTTTTCCTATACAGTTTCTGGGGCTTAATTGTTAAGAGTGTGAACATTGAAATCATAAACCAATTTGTATTAAAACTTACTAGTGTATGACCTAGTATATTTAATATGACATACATTAATAATAAAAGATACATTAATAATAAATGCTATTTACTGAGTTCTTATTATATTCTAAGCTCGGAACTAAGATATTTGCATCCATCTATTCATTCAACATGTATTTATTGAGTGCTTAATATGTACCTGACATTGATACAGATGCTGAAGATATAGATCTTGTTCCTCCCCACACAAAGCTCATAAACAACACATAATGTATGGAAATGGCTTAGCCCAATGCTATTGTATAAAAAAGCACTCAGTAGGTGGAAACTCCTATTGTATTTCTAGTATTCTTTAATAAGAGTTATGGAAAATATCATTTCTTCTGTAAGAAGTTCACTGACATCTCTTTTTTTATTTCTCCAGCAACCTGCACTTGCAGCTTAAAAGAGAACGTTGTTAACATTTTATTTGTCTTTCCTATGAGACCTGAGAATCTTAAGATATGAATCTAAACCTCGAGAACAGGGCTCTCAAACTCAGCACCACTAGAATTTGGGGATGGATAATTTTTTATTGTGGGGGGGCTGTCCAGTGCCTTATAAACATTTAACAGTATTCCTCATTCTACCCACCAGATGCATTAGTACCTTTTTTTTTAGTTGTGACAAAGTGTATTGCCTCCAGACATTGGTAAATGTTCTCATGGGGTAGAATCATCCCCCTTTGAGAATTCCTGTGGTTCTAGACCTAGAACTGTGGCAGTTACAGATTAGTCAGTGACTGAGTAAAAAAACATGAAAAACAAAAATAGGAAGCAAGGGAGAAAAAAAAATCATGGGAAAATGAATGGAAAGAGATAGGGAAGAAGGGAGGGAGGGATAAAGGGGGGAAGGAAAGGAAACCAACATTTATTAAGCCACTAAATTTGACAGGCACCATGTTAAATGCTTCCCACAGACTGATTGCCCCCTGTAATCCTCACCACAGTCAAATAAGATTGGAGCTTTTATTTTCCAGGCTTTAGGGATAAGGAACCTGCAGCACAGAGACACCAAGGCCATATGAATAGCAAGTAAAGGAGCCAATGTTTGAACTGAGGCTGTCTGACTCCGAAGGCAATGCCCTAAACAGAAAGATTAGAAAGGAGAAAGGGAATGAATGAAGATGAAGGAGGACAAAGGAGAGGGAGACAGAAACAGAGGAGAAAGGGGAAAGGTTGGAATCAGCGTGATTCCCAAGTTACAGTAGGAGGTAGAACTTCTAACAGGGATGGTGGAACACAGGATGCAGAGACTTCGAGGAGAACTGACCCTGGGCTTTCATTATTTAGGGACAAAAACACAACTAACTTTACACAAGATCGAGAGGGTCCCCTGCTAAGGCACCTTGCCTTCTTCTCACTCCACACCTCCCTATTTGATGAAGATCCCATGGAATCAGAGACATGACTCACTGCCTGGAGCCCATGAATGCCCCTTGGATACATATGCTCTGGGTACTTGGAAACCCAGAATTCACTGTCTAAATTTTCCCATGGTCTCCCTCTGTACTTTTGTGAAACATATCATAGGCCCATGCGGCCACAGGTTGTGTGTGGGGGGGGGGGCGTATGGACAGGGCTGGGAGGTGTGGAAAGGGGACCCATACATGTGTCCCCAAGGCTCTCCTCACTTGGATGAGCCAGAGGTAGCAGAAAATGGGTGGGACTGCAGATTTGACTGGGGATCAGGGATTGAAAAGGGTATCTCTTAGTACTACCACATTTAGCTCAGAATTCCAAGAAGTGCAATAGTTCTAAATTTAAGTTTAACCTTTCTGACTGCAAGATGCAATACCTTTAACTATTTCATCATTTGATTAATAATTTTTAAATATTTAGGTTTATGGTATATGGGCCTCCATCTCTAGCTTTCCCCTGTGCTTCATAATAAGGTTGAGTAAATGTTAAAGAAGGGGGCAGAGAAGACCCAGACATAGAGCAAATGATGTTTGAACGTTTTACCCAGCAGCTTTATAAAACAAATGCCCAACTCCAGTAGACAGCTTTTATTTTTCCTAAAGCAATCCAATTTCTTCTTTATCATAAGATAAATTCAGGTATGACAGGCAAATAGAATTAATTAGAAAATGTGTTGGCTTTAAAACAAATGAAAAATATGGAATTTTTTTCTAATTAGATGTCTTGGATCACTTATTTTTCTGACCCTTAGTTTCTCATTTCTGAATTATATACAGGAACACTTGCCTTCACCGTGGCTGTGGGACTTAGGGATCATGCTTAGTGTCCATGATAGATGCTCAAGAAATGGTAGCTGCTACCTCAGCTGCTACCTCTGGTTTCCATCTTCCTTGCAGTTACCTCCAGTAGCTTTGATTGTATCTGATACTTTCTCCAGAAGCACTCAGAACACAGAGAGGAGTCTGAATTTACTTTGAATGATTATCAGTCAAGATATAAATGATTATAGCAGATAATTTTCTGTTCAGAGCTCTAAGGGGATTATTTATCAGAAAAATATCAGCTACTTCTGAAGAAGAAGAGGAAGGACAGCAGAAATGAAGGCTACAGGAACAGAAATTGCTTTACAATTTTGATTAAGAATCTCCCTTTGTGAGGGCTTATAACCAGGATAGTTAATAGATATATACAGAAAGGAGAAAGGAAAGGAGAGAAAGAGAGAGAAATATGGCATGTACTGCCTGACTCATTATTGCATGGGTCCCCTGACATTTATCCATCACCTATTGAGCTTCTAACATTGTATTATGAACTTTATTTTATTTTTTAAAAGATATTTATTTATTCATTTGAGACAGAGAGATACAGAGAGAGAGAGAGAGCTTGAACAGGGGAGAGGCAGAGGGAGAGGGAGCAGCAGGCTCCCAGCCAAGCCAGGACCCAGACGTGGGGCTCGATCCCAGGCCCCTGGGATCATGACCTGAGCCGAAGGCAGACGCTTAACCATCTGAGCCACCCAGGCACCCCGTACTATGAACTTTATATTCACCATCTCATTTCATCCTAATAACCACCCTCAAGAAGAATGAGTTTAAAATGTGCAGGGGTGTCTGGGTGGCTCAATCAGTTAAACGTCTGCCTTCAGCTCAGGTCATGGTCTTAGTGTCCTGGGATCAAGGCCCACATTGGGCTCCCTGCTCAGTGGGGAGTCTGCTTCTCTCTCTCCCCCTGCCACCACCCCACTTGTGCTCTCTCTCTCTCTCAAATAAATAAAAATCTTTAAAAGGAATGTGCAGATAATATCTACTAGAGAAGAACTTTATTCTAGGGCTGCTGATTCAAAAGCACATGCTTTTTCTATAGTAGAATAATATTACTCTTTAGTAGTATTATTCCTAGTACGTTTACATATGATTTGTGGTTTTGAAAAACTTGCATGAGTGCACATGCACACACACACACACACACACACACACACACACACACACAGAGAAAGAAATTGGGAGATGGGTGGAATTATCTATGTGAATTTATAAATAAAGAGCAGGTAAGTGATAGAACGAGGATTTGAATTTAGGTCCCTTCCATGGTCCTCCCTCTGCAAGACAGGGGTGATGCATGCTACTTTACTGCAAAAGTGAAATCAATATACTTAATTAGCACAGGTTTTTATTTTATAGCTTTGGCCTCTCTTCACTACTTAAAAGCTTTGGAGAAAATATTGGTCTTTACCATCCCTGACAGCTGGAGAACAAGCTAGTTAAGATGGATACCTTGAGAGATTGCATTAATAAAGGTACAATTATACTAGGCATGAAGAAGAGACATGCAGAGCAGCTTTCTGTATTTAAATGAATTGTTTTGTGATGCAAATTAGTACACTCTGCACTAATGAAGTGAATTCTTTAACTGCTTGAGTCATTTCTGGTTATCATTAAACCATAGAAACCCCATGAAAAGAATTTACAACTGAAGATGGTGAATAAAACAAGGTGATGAATAAAACAAACCCATTATAAGTTCACCAAATTGATGCAATTCACCTATTGAAAAGTAAACTTGTTGTTAGGTTTTCAGAGTCCATATTGTTAAATGGAAATAAAGGAAACAGTCCTGGCCTGTGAAGAAACAACAATTAATGCCGAGTTACACTGAAACCAATTACCAGCACCAACTCCACATTTGTATCATTACTCAGTCAACAGGGACTTACTGTCTATGTGCTATTCACTAGAACAGGCACTCAGATACAACTCTGAAACCATAGAGACTACCCTCAAGAAGGACAAAGTCTAACAGGGAAATGTATATGGAAGCCAACAACATGTTCTTGCAACAATTGCTACTGTAAAGGTGGAGTGCTATTGAGAAGCATTGGGTCTGTGGGAGGATATGTATCTAATTCTACCTGCCAGTGAAGAAGGTTTTACTCCTGGGTGGCTTGTCCTCTCAACTCTGAAGTATGTGAGGCTGAAAAAGTATGTGAGGTCTATGCATTTCTGGATCAAAGACAGAGGTGTGATAAGGCACTGCAGGGAACCAGAGAGCCCACTGACACTTGATCAGAGAGAGAGGGGATAAGGCAAGTTTGGGGATGAAGCCAGGAGGAGGTTGGCCATGATTGTAGTGGACCATGGATATCATATCACAGAAATTTAGCCTTCTCCTGAAGGAGCTGGGGAACCACCAAGGAGAGAAATAAACCAAATTTGCTCTTTGGAAGTCTGTCCTGTGAGGATAGGTTGCAAGGGGTTGTGACTTGGAGTAGGAGGAGTTCTAGGAGGCCATCTTCATTGCGCTAGTGAAAATTAGGTACCCACACCACACATAGCAGTAGGAATGGAAAAGAGGAGGAGGGAACAGTGAACTGAGAATACTAGAAAGAATGCTTATTGTTCCAACCCTCTGAAGAGTTGCACCTCTTTGTATCCAAAGAAGGAATGCTTCAGAAGTCAACTAAAATACAGATGTTAATAGCAACTGTCTGTTGTCACCAGAAAATGATGGACTTTTAGGCCCATAGGCTGCTTGGGTCTGCAGTGTAACCTAAGTCTCTCTGCTCCTGGCTCATGTTATCACCTATTAGGACTTCGATCACATGATTTGGGGCTATCATTCCAAATCTATAGGGCAAGCCAGCAGGCTGAAGATTTAGGTCAGAGCATAATACATTCTAGCTCCATCCATGTTGTTGCAAATGGCAAGACTTCATTCTTTTTGATGGCTGAGTAATAATCTATTGTATATATATCCCACATCTTCTTTAACCATTTATCTGTCAAAGGACATCTGGACTCTTTCCTTAATTTGGTTCTTGTTGATAATGCTGCTATAAACATCAGGGTGCATGTGACCTTTGGTAAGAGTTGGTATTGCAGTTTTCAGTGTGAAGGCTAGAAACTCGGGCAGCATCTGTATGTTGCAGTCTGGAAGCTGCATTCCATCTTCTTTGGGAAAACTTTGCCCTTAAGGACTTCGACTGATTAGATGAGGCCCACCCAGCTTATGCAGGATAATCTACATAAAATCAACTGATTAAAATTTGAAATATAACTAAAATATATCTTTACAGCAATGTCTAGACTAGTATTTGAAGTATATATATAGTATATTATATACATATATACTATATATATAAAATTAACCATTATATCACCTTAAGGACTCAAACTTGAAGTTTACAAAATTTTATGTGTTTTTAAGTACAAGTTTATTGTAATAAAGCATTTAAATTTTATTTCACTTTCACTGTTTTTTTAATCAGAGTTACTATAACCACACTTTTAACTCGTTACATTTTCATATTCAGAATCATTCTAGTTGCTTATATATCAGCACAAGCTGTTTTTTGAAACTGCATCATTCTTCAAAGACTTGCCTCCTAATAATTCCTTATGTAACAACTTATGGGTAAGGATTTGTTTTTTCCTTTAGGTTTATGAGGCTTAAACTGAATTTGGCAGATCTTTTAAATTAGCATTTGTATATATTTCAAGATGATTTAGTCCAAATTTATTGAGTTGCATTGTGCTAGGTGCTAGAGAGAATGAGGGAAAAAAAAGATTCTTCTCTGCTCTCAGGGAGCTCTTTTTCCTTCTACTTCTGTTAGCAATAGCATAGCAATATGGTACACTACAACATCTCAACAACTACAAAAAAGCATCCAGTGTGTGGAAAGGATTTCTGAGATAGGGAAAGTCACTCTGTCCTAAATAGAATGTGGTGACTTGCCTATTTTATAGAAGGAAGAAAAACAAACCCACATTTCCCTGCCATGCTACCCAATCAGTAGGTCACTGACTGTTTTCAAAGAAACTTACCATTGAAAGTAGAAAGATCTTCTTTCAACTCTCTCAACAAAAGGTTACATTTGTTTCAGAGGTTGTGATGCATACAGCCTGGAGGATAGTAAAGAATAAAACACCAAACATTGAAGTTCAGCAACACCAGCAGCAACTTATAGAGATGCCTTTTGCATAGGAAAAGAATGTCTTTGGGTTTTTTAAAAATTTTTTATTGTTATGTTAATCACCATACATTACATCATTAGTTTTTGATGTACTGTTCCATGATTCATTGTTTGTGCAAAACACCCAGTGCTCCACGCAGAATGTGCCCTCTTTAATACCCATCACCAGGCTAACCCATCCCCCCACCCCCCTCCCCTCTAGAACCCTCAGTTTGTTTTTCAGAATCCATCGTCTCTCATGGTTCGTCTCCCCCTCTGACTTACTCCCCTTCATTCTTCCCTTCCTGCTATCTTCTTTTTTCTTTTTTCTTAACATATGTTGCATGTCTTTGGGTTTTATGATTACTTTTGGTAATGTGAGAATTTGAACTGAGGAGCTATAATGTTTTTGTGCTTCTAGAAGTTGCTATTAAATAATAATTTGTACTCATGAATCATTTATAATTGAGGGTAGGGGACGATGACAACTGACATGTTGACTATTCTTCAACCTTTCTTAGGAATTATAGTGCCTGGAAAATACTGGAGTATCTTTTTGCTCCCAGTCTTCCTGTCTTGTAATAAAGTTATAAATTGTTCCTGAATTTGAGAAGCTCATTTTCTCAGTTTTAAATAATAAATTGGCAATGAGAACAGGGAGATTGTGTCATGATGAAATGCTTAAGACATAGATATCTCACTCCATATTTTCTGGTGGTATAGCTTGCTCACACCTGTGTACCATTGTTCACGCATAAGACGTATGAATTTATCTTAATTTTATTAGAATCTGCAAACTCCCAAGTAGCTAAATGATTTCCTCCCATTATAACAACTAATTTGACATTTTTCCTTTTAAGAGTCAAGTAAAGACTAATGATATTCTTTATGAAAGAAAATATCTTGTGAAATTCTGGCATGTTTGAAAATGTTTTCTTATAAGCAAAGTTGTTCTAATAGATTTATGGAATTTTAGAACAGGAAGGGAACTTAGCTGAATCTCAAGCTTTTGCATCTATGGAAATACAGGCTCATAAAAGCCCTCAATCTTGGCAGGGGTGGCCGGAGTGACATTTCATGTCCTCCCTTGGTCTCAATGACTCTCTGCTCTTCTTGTTGCTAATGCCTATTTCTCTGGAAGCCTTTTCATAAAGTCTTTGGTGGTATTTGGTGCTACAATCTATAGGTCAATTAAAAGTACAATTCAGTTGTCTTGCCACTATGCTTTTGGCTGTCAGAGCAGTTAACATATTGTATAAGTTGTCTATTTATAACTCTGACTCACTACTGTGGTCATGATTTAATTTAGGAAACAGAAAAAAAATGTTCTAGGTATTTTAAGCACAAAGAGATTGTAAATATACATACTTACTTATATATATAATCTACTTACCGAATCATTGGAAGAGCCAGGGCAGCAGAAGTCAGGTAACTGCCACTGAATTGTTGAGTTCAAAGACACCCCACAGTAGCTGTGATCCAGAGCACAAGAAGCTGCCGTAGCCCCCACTAGCTGTTCCCACAACTGTCTCTCATGCATGCAAGCTGGAAGCTCAATAGTGGCAATCAGTCATGAGTCTCCTCCATTAAGACTCTAAGCTCCACACAAACAGAGATTATGTCTATTCTGTTCACAAGTGCATCCCTAGTACCTAGTATATAATAAGCATCCAAATAAATATTTGCTGAAATAATGAATAAAGTAATCAATACATACATGGAATAAATGAGAAAAGTTCAACTTCATATTGACTGTGTAAAATATGTAAGACCATGTATGACTATGACTTTAAGTCATTCTGCTTGATTCCAAAGCCTGAGAACCTTCTAAAATATTCTGTGGCTTTTGAAGACTCCTTTCTTATTGCTGTATTTAGATACACATCATATCCTGTAAGGTACTAAACTTTATACCTCTGCATCATTTATTTCCTTTGTCCATGCTGCCCTTCTTTTTCCACCTAGAAGAATTTTGATATCCTATAAAAGACAGTTAAATTTTACTTTCCCACAACTTGGGGAAAATCTGCCCCAAGTCCTAATAACAGAATATCTTGCTCAACTGTTTATTATACTAGTCTTTTGAGAGTTGCAAAGGCATTAGACTTTTGAAGTAGGTGGAATGGTTAAGGAATGCCTATAGTAGTAATCTTCTATTAAATAGGTGTTCTTTTTCTTTTCCCTATTCTCATTATTCTTAAGAAAAATATTCCTTCCTTAACCTCCTCTTTTCCAACTCTTCTTATTCTTATTCCGTGACCTCTCCTTTTATGCCCTCTTCTATTTTGTCAGTGCCATCTATCTTTTGGCTGCCCAAAATAGCTTCACCATGGCAACACACATACATACTGCCCTTCCCTTGTTTTGTGTTCCAGAATGTCTTGGCATCTGAAAATTACTTGATATATTTCCTTTGTATTTAACATTTAACAAACAATATGCCCCACTTTGCTTTTAAGATCAAAGGGATATTCCCATGGTACGAATATTTGATGTCACCATATGAAAATCTTTGGGCCAGATTTTTGGGAGCCAAGAATGCTCTTGCTGTCAGAATTAGCTGCCAACATCTGACAGATGCCCTGTATTCTCAGTATAGCCCTAGAATCTCAAAAATCAATGGATTTTGAAAACCTTGGATGCATTTTCTAAAGTATGACACAGATGATGACATAGATACCTATGTTAAGGAAAACTTGATTATGTCAAGTCATATTCATCGATATTATATGCATACTTAAGATATAGGAATACATTGAGCTATAAGCTGTAATACTTTAATAGCTTCAAAGTGGTTAATTTCATGATGGTTAATCAGGGAGAGTGAGGAGGATGGGTTTGACTGGCTAGCCTGCTAGGACATGTAGACACAGGCAAATATTCTACATGTGTATTTCAGGACAGTCATTTAAGTCTTGTTTAATCTGAATCTGTCCATTGTGGTAGCTTTAAAACATGGCCACACATTCTTTGAAACTCTTCCCATTGAGAGGTGGGATCTATGCCTCCCTACCCCTTGGATCTGGTTGGCTTGTAATTGCTTCAACCAGTAGAGTACAGTAGAACTGACACCAAATGACCTCCAGGGCTAGGTTACATAAAACCTGGAAGCTTCTGACTTAGTCACCAAAAGCTTGCTCAGAGCCCTGACCAACCTTATAAAAAGTCCAATTACCCTGAAGGCACTATGCTAGAGAAGCTACTGTTGACAGTCCCCGATGGGTTCAACCTTCCAGCCATTTCTGTCAAAGCACCAAAAATGTAAGTAAATATATCTTGGACTTTCTAGATCCCAACGGCCAGCTAAATACTACATAATGACCACCAGCGATGTCATGGAGTTAAGTCTGAATTCCTGATCCACAAAATCATGAGCAAAATTAAATAGTCGTTGTTAGTCACTAAATTTTGGTGTACCTTGTTGCATAGAAACATAACTGGAACACTAATCAATAAGTAATGGACAGGAAGGACTTATTTCTGAGTCTTTGAATTTTTGAATTTTTTGGTAAGTCTTTTATCAGGCTAAAGTATAACAATAAATAAGTTTACAAGAAAGACTAAAGTGAGACATGCATGCATACTTGCTTGTGTGTGACCATATGTGCACACCTAAGTGTGTGTGTTTATATTTCTACAATTTAAAAAGTGACAGCCACAACATGTCATCAGTTTCTTACCCAGTATTGATCTAAGTCATTGTTATAAAAATGGTATCTCTGCATTCTTTTTTATTTGTTCTTTGGAAGAATTAAGTAATTACATGAGTCAATGTCCTAACATTGTACATCTGCTATGAAGACAGAGAAAGGTGTTAATATTTTTATAAAACATCAAGATTCCTTCAATGCAATAATTATTGCTATTTCCATTACACAACCTTTTTTTCTTATGCTGTCTGCTACCTTTCAAAGCCAAACTCAAATTGTACCTCCTCTAGGGAGCCTTCCTGGGGTTTCCCACAAAGAAGTATTTTCTTCATTCCATGCACTAATAACAGGTTGCTCACAAACTTGTTCTGAATCTATTACCATGTTTTATTGGAATCTATTGATTATGCTACTTTTCTTTATAGACCATTAGATCCTTATAAGAGAAAGACATTTCTGTACATATTTGTACACCTAGCATCTAATAAGCTGTAAAAACCACTGAGTTCCCCTTTTTCCTTGACTGTCAGAATGTTCACAATTTAGTTTTGTGTTCAAATTCTAGTAAGTATGCTTTGTATAGATGGTTTCAACATTGGGAAATTTGAATAATAAATATGGAATGAAATAAATGAATGTGTTTCCATGTAATAAGAATTTTTTAGTATAGATGTCTACCAACATCTGAATGAGAAAATTGAGAAATTATTTTTATTTTTTTTAAGATTTTATTTATTTATTTATTTGAGAGAGAGAATGAGAGAGAGAGAGAGAGAGAGCATGAGGAGGGGAGGGTCAGAGGGAGAAGCAGACTCCCCACCAAGCAGGGAGCCCGATGCGGGACTCGATCCAGGGACTCCAGGATCATGACCTGAGCCGAAGGCAGTCGCTTAACCAACTGAGCCACCCAGGCGCACGAGAAATTATTTTCAAAAATAAAAATATACTGATTCTTTATTCAGTTCCTGAGGTAGCTGCGATATAATTGTGTGATAAGGTAAGATCCTAATCATAAGCCATGATTGACTCAAACCTCAGTTGAGCAGGGTTAGATGTTTAGTTGTTCTTTCTTTGCATACCCTTTACTTGAGCAGAAACAGCAAAACAAAAGGAAGAAATTCTTATTTTATGTATTTAAAGCAAAACTAGATAGCATTCCAGATGTGTAATAAATACAGCAGATCTAATAGCCATATTTTATTTAGTAGAGCTAAATTGGGACATAGAAATGTGTTCATTCATCAGAAAAATGAATTAACCATACATCATCTATTGGGCTGAAATTAAGGGACAAAATGATAATGAAACACTAATGCAATAATATGGTCAAATAACATTTTATCTGCTTTTGTAACTTTTTAAATTTAGAGGACTTTTAAACACGTGCATATATGCTTAAAACACAAGTACTAACAAAATCATCTAAAATAATAAACATTAGCTCAATTGATTAAGGTACAGGCATTTTGATATATAAATCCTAAGCTAGTATCTATATAAACCTGTATGAAATAGAGTGTCTAGTTGAAAGAGTAAAAGAAATAAACCTTATGTCTCCTTTCAACCTAAATTTTCTTATGCTGAAATGACCATATCCCACTATGGAGGAGGTCTACAGTTCTTTCTTCCTGTTACCATTCATCTGTGAAAAGCACATTTATACATTATTTATATTACTACAATTTCCTAAAGAAGGTTTGCTGTTTTAAATTTCAGTGTGATTCCTTAACTTCCCTAATCTTACAGTAGTTTTTCTGAGCTGGAGCTCTATTCTTGTGAAGTATTTTCTAAGCAAACATGTACTCTTGCACAAATGATCCCATATTTTTGGGAGGTTCTTTTTAAACCCTAAATGCACAATATAGTGTAAGGTGACTGTGTAAAACTATAAGTACTCTGAAGGTTAACTTTCATGAGCATATATAGCATATATTTTGATTTATAATATTAAAAATTAGCATGTGGTCAGAGTACAAAGGATTCTTAGGACAATGAAAATATTCTATTACACTGTAATGATGAATGCATGTTATTATACATATGTCCAAACCCATAGAATGCACAGACACCAAGAGTGAGCCTTAATGTTAACTATGAACTCTTGATGATAATGGTACATCAATATAAGTTCATCAGTTGCAACAACTATACCACTCTGGTGGGGGGTGTTGATAACAGAAGAGGCTATGCATATGTGGGGCAGGGGATATATATGGAAATCTCTGTACCCTCTGCTCACTCTTAAAGCTGTCCTAAAAAAGTTCATTCATTACAAAAATTAGCATGTGATTAACATAGGGGATATATCTGGAATTTATGTTCTTTCCCAAACCTTCTTGTTATTACAGCTGCATCCTTGAACTGGCTGCCCATTTAACCTCATTTTACTTTTCCCTTTAACAGTTTTATAAAAACATTTAAGGGTGACTTAATGTGGCAGAATAAACACCACTCTAGGATAAAGAAGACATAATTCTAGTCTAGACTCTATAATTTACTGGATAGGGGATCTTGATTATAAACTGAAAATTTCAGGATCTTGGTTTCGCCACATATAAAATGAAGATGATGCTTTCTTTATCTGTTCTTATGAGATCACCTGTCTTACAGAAATTACATTTTAAAAGCATAAAATAGTACATAAATACTATGTGGTGATGGCAGTAGTACTGTTAGCATTTTTATAAATCCATATTTTCATTTTGGCTAAATTAGCTAAATACCACTAGAAAACAAAAATAAAAACAAATACCAAAAAAAAAAAACACCATGCAATCTCAATTAAGCTTAGTCTACCAATTTAAAAAAGAAAATAAAAAAAATGTTTTGAAAAGGACTGACTTTTTATATTCTTCACTAGATGGAAACTAAATTTGTTAGAGATTAAGTGATAGCACAAGTTAGCTTTTTAATTAACAGAATCATTTTAATGCTTTATTAATAGAGAAAACTATACCAAACCTCCATTAGAGTATGAATTTAAAAAGAAGAGAAGCAAATTGTCTTCTCTTAGTTTTAAAAAGGAAGCTGTGTGTATTGGTTAAGTCTCCAGCTCTGGAGGTAGAGAGTCTTGGGTTTGGAGACTGATTCCTGCACTTAGTGCCTCTGGGACCTCAGGCAAGAAGCCCCACTTTACTCTCCCAACTGGGAATCAACAAAGAACTCCTCCCTGGCTGAGTAGTCTTTGTGTGAATGGAGGGAAAGAGGAGATAAGACAGAGGGCATAAATATGATAGGGAAACACAGTGATTATGTTTTAGATAGTTTGGTAAATTTTCTTCAAAATTTTCTTACAATTGAATCCTTTTTCTTTTTTTTAAGTTTTTATTTATTTGAGAGAGAGAGAGCTTAAGTGAGCACAAGTGGGGGGATGGGGGGAGCAGGGGGGGGGGAAGCAGACTCCCTGCTGAGCAGAGAGCCTGATGTGGGACTCTATTCTGGGACCTTGGGATCATGACCTGAGCCAAAGGCAGGCGCTTAACCAACTGAGCTACCCAGGTGCCCCAAATCCCTTCTTTCTTATATATTTCATTATAACGTTCTCTTGTATTTCAAATTGAACTGTTTTAAGGATATTATATACAAATAGATTGCATGGCAAAGCAGTTTATACATGTGGATGCAAATGGTTTTAGGAAGAGAATAAAAAGTCATTACAGAAAGAGAAGACAATGCCAGTTCATCTGTATTCTGCCCTCAGTCAGTCATTCCTGCATTGCCCCTCAGAGATATTTTTCTATCTCCCTTTTGCTTTGCATACCTAACATGGAGACTTTTGAATACATTTTGTAGAATAAAGGAGCCACCTTATAGCTTAAAAAAAAAATTGTTCACTATGATGTAAGAGTCTCCTAAAAATGCAAGTGTTAGAAGTGCTTCTTGATTGTGTACAGTCTTTATATTTACCAGGGAAAAGCTTTCTAGAGTTTGAACTCACTGAAAGTTTGTTAGGTGAAAGATATTACACAAGGAGCTAGGTGCACTATACTGAAATAATACAGTCTTTCAAGGACTAATTAAAGAATCACATTTCATTAATAGATTCTTTAGTTTTAAGACCATCTGACTAATAGTTATTATGAGAGGGTTTTCTTTTTTTCTTATTTGGTCAGCACTACTCTAAATCACATAAATAACCATTTGGAAATACAAATACAGTTAAATTCAATAAAATGTGCCAATCCTGATTGATGATTAAAGGGTGCATTTTCCTGGAATCCTAAAACATTCCTGCTACTTTCATATTTGACTCATATTTCATCTCCCACCTCATATGCCCCGCACATACTCTGATGTGACCAAACGCCTATTTAGTTACTTTTAACAGATACTAAGATTTTTAATGAATCTCATGCAATTTTTTATGTAAACTGGGTATATTTCTTTTTTTAATTTTTTTTATTTCAGTTCAATTAAATAGCATATAATGTATTATTTGTCTCAGAGGTAGAGGTCAGTGATTCATCAGTCTTATATAACAACCAGTGCTCATTACATCACATGCCCTCCTTAATGTCCATCACCCAGTTAGCCCATCCCCCACCCACCTCCCCTCCAGCAAATTTATCTATTTGTAATTCTGTTGGCATTCAAAACCAAGTTCAAGGTCGGAATGTGGACTTTTTTTATACTTTTAAACTGTAGAGTGGACTGTTACATATTCAGGTTGTTGAGATTCTGTGGATACAGACTATAATGGGAATCATAAAAGAGTTTAGAATAAACTTTATTACATAAATCAGAAAGAATAATGTGTTGTTTCTAATTTTAGCTACAACCATGATAAGCCATGCTGAAAGATAACTGGATGGAACAGACCATTCTGGCCTACATTCATCAGTTCCTCATCGTACATCTCAGCCAATTCAATCCGAATATATTTGGAGATGTGTTCCCAAGACTCTGGGGCATTTTATCTCTGATTAGTTCTCTTCCAATGCTTCACTCCACAATACTCAGTCTTTTTCTGCCATCAGTCCTCTTTTCTCTTCCCAACCGCCAGCTACCTCTGTTTCTAACTCATACTAACCAAAACTATTTTCTGCTGCCTGCTGTGTATTACTTTGTTTTTGGGCTGCAGCATTACAGTAGGAAGTATATTTTACAAATAAGTCTGCATGAAAATGAATGTTGGCATTTGTGTAGGATTTAGGAAATTTAGGAAGATACATTAATATACCAGTACTGTAAACAATTGTATACTCATGTATGAGTAATTATTAATTTTTCAGATGGATGTGGAGACACAATTCAAGGCAAAATTTTGTATTTGGAGTATATAGATAACACATAACTTTGTCAAGTAAGAATAAAAGTATTGAAAAAAAACCTGAATAAAGCTTACAAATAAGATGATGATATTTTGGCATCTGATTGATAAATATAATTAATAGTTCTTAGTCTTTATAAGAGTATATCCTACTTCTAGTTCAGTTCTGAGCTGATGTGATCATAATAGCTTTCATTTGAATTGTGCCTAAGAGTTTATCAGTACTTTCTATTCTGTTATGCATTTCAAGTCTAATAATCATTTGTTAAATTATATAATTCCCTTTATTTTGTAAATGGAGACATGTGACTGAGAAAGATTAGGTAAATTGCCCAAGTCAAGTATGGATCCAAAATTTAATCAAGATTTTCCTCAACCCCTAAATAGATTTTTCTACTGTGGCATGCTAGGCACCCACAGATTTTATAATGTAATTGTGCAGCATGCTTTTGAACCCCATGACAATCTTCAAAAATTCAGTAGATTTGAGCCCTTTTCATCCAAGATAGATACCATTTTCACTGGGAATTATCAAGTCACTTTAAAGCAGTCTGCTTATAGAAGAACTGTGTGCACTTAACTCATGATTTTGTTTTTTGTAGTTGATGCTGATTATTCCTATGGGGTAAGAATAAGAGGTGTTAATGGAAAGAAGATTGAATGCTGCCTTTGGAATTGAGATCTGACATTGAATCTTTTCTCCATGTCATATCTATATGATATTGGAGAAGTTAGGCAACTATCTCTCCAATTTCCTCATCTATGAAAGGTTAATTCCCCTTATTGCCTCAAAGACTATATAATAATGTGAAGATTAGATGATCTGAAACATATAGAAAGGCCAACCCCAGTACTGTAATAGAGTGGATTTTTAATAAATAGTATGTCTCACTTCCCTGTCCCCTTACTAAATAAAGGTAATCCCACATTGTTTAGCTTTTTTGTGTTTAAGAATTATTGGTGATGCATTTTAAGTAACTAAAACTCTCAAAACAATAGTTAGTATATGATCATTAATTACAACAAAAAAACTGCCATGTCTATATAAGGTATATAAAATCATTATCCATGTAGAACTGTTAACATCATTCCCTATCTATGTAGAACAATTAACTCCATAAACATATCTCTTACTCAAAACATAAGTTCATGAATGTTCTTTCTTTGTTGTCAGACAGATGCTGTGTAATGCATCATACTTCTAAATAGGAGGTGCTCATTCCTACAGTTTCTAGGAATCTACTCAGTTCAACACTCTAATGTCATAATCCCTTCATCATCATCACCATCAGCATCATTGTCATCATTCTTCTCCTTCTTATCATCATTTCTAACATATATTGAGTGTTTACAATCTGCCAGGCCCTTTACCAAGTGCTTCATATGAATTGCCTTATTAATTCCTCATTTTCACCCTTATGAGTGTATATCTTAATTCCATAGTATAAATAAGACTAACAAGTTTTATTGTGGTTAGATAATCCATTCATGGCCAAGACCCAGTAGGTAGTGGAGTTAGGATTTGAATACAGGCAGTCTTATTTGGGGAGTCCATTATGTTTCTATGTCTTCATTAGGCCATAATATCCACAGTTATATTCCATTGTGGCAAAAATATATTTTACACATTGATCAAAATTTGAGAACAGAAATGTGGAAGTTTCAGACTTAAATTTACTTAAATTAAATTCTTACTTAAAGTAAGATTTCCTTTACTTAAATTCCCAGAGTTACTTAAATTGCTTAAATTCCCAGAGATACAATAGTATGTTTTAGAGGTGTACCTAGGAGGCAGGCAGATTAGGACAGACTGAAGTTCCCAGTGCCTGAGAGCATTTCAGTAACATAGGGTTGAGATGTTTCAAGAATTTTTAGGATCAAACTTTAGCATGCCTGAAGTAATCTACTTAGGTGAATATTTCAAATCTCCAGTCATCCCCAGATCATGAAATGCAGCATTTCTTTTTTATATTGTAATCTCTATTTGTTTCATGTGTATTAGTATTCATGTATTCTACTTAACAAAATTATAAGCTCTTCAAGAACAGCGTTCAAGATTTCTGCTCTTTTTGAGTGTTATACAACCTATCATTTTGCATGTGAAGTACCTGCCTAGTGTGAAGGAAAAACTTTGTATTTGACATTAGAAAACCATGTTTTCAACCTCAGGTCTGGCTCTTACTACCACTATTACCTTAGAGATGCTACTTTCTTTGAAACTTCAAAGTTAGGGGATAAGGTAGTAGACAAAAAAGAGACTTGACAAATGCAAGGTAGTAAACTTCTGTGTCAAAAGTTGTAATGTATGGTGATTAACATAATAAAAAAATAAAATAAATTCAAAATGTAAAAAAAATAAAAAATAACATAACAAGACAATAAAGAAATCATAATACTGAAAAAAAGTTTATAAACCTAGTTCCAGTAATTCTTTTAAAGAAATTGTTAAAATCATATATATATTACTGTGCTCCCAAACATCTATTTATAAATAATTATATTGTAAATTATTTTTTTAATTTTATTGTGTTATGTTAATCACCATACATTACATCATTAGTTTTTGATGTAGTGTTCCATGATTCATTGTTTGCATATAACACCCAGTGCTCCATTCAATATGTGCCCTCTTTAATACCCACCACCAGGCTAACCCATCCCCCCACCCAGAACCTCAGTTTGTTTCTCAGAGTCCAGTCTCTCATGGTTCATCTCCCCAGTGTTAACTTATTTAACATTTTTATATAACCTTATATAACCTATCTAACCTTATATACACATGATTATATTTAACACTGAGTCATTTCCATATTCTAGGTCATGAGTAAAATAGTTTTAAATACACTACTATTTAATCCTTAGAACAAATCTTTGACATGAGTATTATTGTCCCCAACTTGCAGAGCGAAAAATTGAGGTGTTAATCTCAGATAATAAACTTATCCCAAAATACAGAGCTAGTAACTGGAAGACATATTCAATAGTTTAACATGTTTATGGATTACAGAGCATGTTAAAGCTCTAGGACAAAATAAGTTATATCATTATTCTTTTTTTATTAGGAAGTATGCTCTGAATTTCAACCAACAAATTTTAAAGCAATGGGTTACTTCCTCTGTTTAATTCTTTCCAGGATTAGCTACATAACTTCCTGGGCCCAACACAAAATGAAAATGTAGATTTCCTTATTTAAAAATTAAGAATTTCAAGATGGATACAACAGAACATTAAATCAAGAGTAAAGACCTTGTGACATATCTGATAAAGAATTAGTATCCAAAATACATGAACTTATAAAACTCAACACCCCGAAAACAAGTAATCCAGTTAAAAATGGGCAGAAGACCTGAACAGACATTTCTCCAAAGAAGACATGCAAATGGACAACAGACACATGAAAAGATACTCATCATCACTTATCATCAGGGAAATGCAAATCAAAACTACAGTGAGATATCACCTCACACCTATCAGAATGACTGAAATCAACAACACAAGAAACAACAGATGTTGGTGAGGATGTGGAGATAAAGGACTCCTCTTGAATTGTTGGTGGGAATGTAAACTGGTGCAGCCACTGTGGAAAACAGTATTGAGGTTCCTCAAAATGTTAAAAATAGAATTACCCTATGATCCAGGAATCACACTACTGGTTATTTACCCAAAGAATACAAAAATACTAATTTAAAGGAATATATGCACCCCTGTGTTTATAGCAGCATTATTTACAATAGCCAAATTATGGAAGCAGCCCATGTCCATTGATTGATGAATAAATAAAGAAGACACCACACACACACACACACACACACACACACACACACACACACACACACACACACTGGAATATTATTCAGCCATAAAAGAGAATGAAATATTGCACCTGCAATGACATGGTTGGAACTAGAGAGTATATGCTAAGTGAAATAGGTCAGTCAGAGAAAGACATATACCATATCATTTCACTCATGTGGACTTTAAGAAACAAAACAAATGTGCAAAGGTGAAGAGAGAGAGAAGGAGAAAGAGAGTGAGACCAAGAAAAAGACTTTTACCTATAGAGAATAAGCTGGGGCAACCAGAGGGGAGGTGGGTGGGGGTTTGGGTGAAATGGGTGATGGGGATTAAGGAGTTCATTTGTTGTGATGAGCACCAGCTGATTAAAATAAAAACTTAAAAAAATAAGGGGTAAAGACCTTGCGAGCATGGTGTCCAGTGCAAGTACACAGATCACATGCCCATGAAGCCAGTTCTGGTCCTTCCTCTAAAGGGTGTGAAATTAAGTTTTCATAGACCCAAGTATATATGTCTTCTCTGATTAATAAAAGGGATGAAAGTCCTATAGGAAGGAATTGTGAAGATTTATATGATACTTTCTTTATAGTTCAGTTTGATTATTTGACTCACAATGAGGCAGAAAGTCCTTAGCAAAAGGACATGATGAAGCTTCCATTCATTACCATCCTCCTCATTATTATCAATTCCAACTCCATCATTATAATCATTACCTTTATTATTAACCATCATTATCCGATTATATTCTATGACCAACAAGTATACTATAAGAAATCACCATCTGATTTAATCCTAAGCAAAATATCTATGAAGTTCAATGGCTAAGACATTTGCCAAGTAGCACACATCCTGCAAATAATAGAGCATGGGTTTAAACCAGAGATCTCGGGTTCCAGTGCCCAGTGTCTTTCCTGCATATTATCTGCTAGAGAGCATTCTCGCAAGCACTGTTAGGAGACTTCATGTTTATAATCAGATTATCCAAACATTCATTTGTAAACTCTCAAAGTTTCATCCTCAGTAATGTGTTTTTGTTGTTTTTCTTATAGTTTTTCTCTTTTGTTAAGGAACAGAACAATTTATCAAAAAGATTTAAGAGCAGACATAAAGGAACAGCAAGGCATAAAATTTAAAACACATACATATAGGTATTGGAATTTCTAATTTAAATGTCAGAAGACTACTTCCATTATGAATTGTCCTTCCACAATTATTGAAATGATCCCTAATTTATATTTCTATACCCTAATTTATATTTCTATAAAATTAATTAGAATATAAGAGCTAATTTGAAAGTTTATTCTCTTATTCTTCAAGAAGATGGTTTAGTTTATTAGATTTTATTAATTTTTGTTCAATATATCAATGCCCTTCTTCCTATGAGTCAAAAAAGCATTATTGAAATGTGAAAGTGTGATTTCCAAATTATGTTAGAGACTATTACATGGAAATAATAATTTTTAACAGCATTCCAATTAAATCTCTATAAAAGACATATTCTAACTCCCTCATGTTTTCTCTACTTTTCTAAATATATGTTAAAGTGACAAAATTATATTTACTTCCATTTAACCAGTTCAACTGGTCATTCAGCACACACACACACACACACACACACACACACACACACACACACACATAAGTGTAGCTACCATCTAACTAGAAGCCCGCATCTCCCACTCCCATTTGTTTCTCTATATAGTCTTCGGTCACTCCTTCTGATTACTCCTTAGAATTCCTGGTATCTATTATTCTGGTAAAGTCTCTTAAGTTTTCTCCAAAACTTATTGCTAGCAAACAATGCAAAGAGCATTTTCAAGTGTCTTTTTGGATCCGTTGGCTAGGTTGTCTTGGGTAGATAAATCCAGCAATAGAATAGCTCAGGATGAGGGCTCATATTTAATTTTGTTTTTCCAGATTGTTCTCTAAATGGTTATATCACTTTTAACCCACGTTAGCGAGTACTTGGTTCTAATAAAAAGCATTTTGATTTTTGTCAGTCTAATGCACGTAAGTAAATATCTCATCTTTAAAACATTTGCTAATTACTAGTGAGGCTGAGCATTTCTTAATACTCTTATTAGGCATATAGGCTTTCCAGTTGATAAATTGCCTGTTTTCAATTCTTTGACTATATGCATTGCTTTTATTGACTTTTCCTCACTGATTTTCAGGTGTTCCTTATGAATTCTAGATATATCCAGAATATCTATTCCCTGTAGGTAATCTATTTACTTTGTATAATCCACTGCATTTAATACTTTTAGATTTAAATTTCATAGATGACTTTAAACCATCTGGAATTTATTTGTATATATAGCAAGAGATAATTAATTTTTCCCCTGTAAAGGTAGCAAAATATAATGGATATAAGAAAAGACTTTAGAGCCAATCCAGTGAGTTTGTATCTTGACTGTTACTTATGTGTCCCTTTGTGTAATTTACTTAACGCTAGTCTGTGCCTCAGTTTCCTGATCTGTAAAGCACAAAGACAATGCCTACCTTATAAGACTGTCTTATTAAGAGAGTTAGTAAATTTGCAGTGTTTAGATCATTGCCTGACACATTTTGGATACCACATAGGTACTGTTATTGATTATATTATTATCATCATCACCATCATTATTATTAAACAATGGACTGATATTTCCAACATTCCTTTACAAAATAACCCATTCTTTATGGATACACTAAGTTTTAATGCCACCTCTGTTATGAACTAAATTCCAAAAAATAGCATAGGTAACTTGCTGGACCCCTATTCTAACATGATGGCTTATTTCTCTTTTGATTTAATTGCATGGAATTGTTTAATTTACTTTGGCTCTAAATGTCTTAATAGCTGGTAAATGAGCCCTCTCGCCATTCTTTCTCATGTTGTTTTGCTATCAGAATACTATTGTTCTTCCATACAAATTTTAGAATGAACTTATTTTTTCAAAAAAATCTTTCTCTTTCATTTTCAACTTGAATTTACTGGTAAAAAGGAGCAAGTGATTTTTGAATGTTAGCCTTGTATCTGTCACCTTTCTGAAAATTTGTGATTGTAACAATTGTTCTATCATAGGTTATGATGTATCTTTAGATAATTATTGTTTTTTTTTCCCTTTTGAATCTGTATTGCTTTTTTGTTTGGTTGCATCAGTCAGGACTCTTTGTACAATGTTAAACAATAACACTCATAGCAAACAGTTTTATCTTGTTCCTGACTTATAAAGAACAAATAGTTTATACTCTAGATGTCTAGAACATTGTGTGTATTAATTTTATAATCAAAAATACAAATATTGATATGAAAATTAACTTAACAATATTTAACAAGCCTATGGTAGAGAAGAAATATGTATTTTATACCGAGAGCTTAAGTATAAATATAGCTTTATCTAAACAAATTAATTTAGGAAAAGATAGCCAAAATGTTATGTAAAACAAAGTGCCATTTTACAAGACTGTCTCAAAACAAGAAAAGTTTCATTCTGCATGTTACTGAGAATAGCTTTGAAGACTTCACCTCTACCTACTGGAATAGTTTATTTTTATATTAAGCTCTATAGTATGTTCATTTTACATGTAATGAGTTCTTTGGATGAAAGACTTGTGAATCTGGAATAGAAGTGTTTTTAAGATTTTATTTATTTATTTTAGATAGATAGAGAGAGAAAGAGAGAGAGAGCATGCACATGAGCAGGGGGTGGGGGGGCAGTGAGGAGCAGAGGGAGAAGAACTAGCAGACTCAGAGCTGATCCTGGAGTCCTACCTGGGCCTGGATCTCACAACCCTGAGATCATGACCTGAACCAAAATCAAGAGTCCAAGAGTCGCTCTCTTAACTGACTGAGGCACCAGGTACCCCAGGAATAGAAGGTTTTTTGGTAAGCTTGACCTTGGGCAAACCACTTAACTTCTAATCTACATTTTTTAGGATTATTAAAAATTAAAATAATGAAGAAGAGTATGACACATAGTTTCCCTTCCTCTCTTTTCTCTCATTAGCAAAAGCATCTATGACATTTTGTTTACTTAACACATGTGGTTATTAAGATGAATGGATATAAAATCATCACATCAACAAAAAGTGTAGGGAAGAATATATCCTTCTGCTTGTTTGTTGATTTTAAGAACTTTAACAATTTTAGCTGTTAATTTTGTAAGAATGCTTTCTGAAAATTGTGTGTACCATTTCTACATCTCTTTTTTCCTGTTTCCTTGAGGAAATTAGAGGAAAGCCATAGAAAAACTACTGGTCTAAAATATTTCATTGACCATTGTTACCTAGCCCTTTGTTTCCCTGATCAGAAAATAATATAAAACCTCAATGCAAAAAGTTTCTCAGTGCCAGGGCAAAGATGTATATAAAATATTCTTTATATATCTCAGAAAGTAGAGGCGAGTAGAATTCCAGAATTAATTCATAATAAACTGTGTGTTGTATGTTTCTGTGTGTACCTGTGTGTTTACTGTTTTATTACTAAAATTTTATAAGTAATGCCTACATGAGGTAGATGTATTTTCGATTGCTCTCAATCATCAAGTGCTTCAAATTCCAGGAAATAACATTAGACATATTTCAGAGAGAAAGTTGACTGAATAGATTGTGCAGTTTGATTATAACCTTTTTATTCTGTCTCCTATTGTGCTTTGACATATGATACCAACATTGTTCTGTTGCCTACAATTTGCATCCATGTAAGTCATAATAAGAAGAAAGCATCTGTGCCCCTATGCTATGCAAAACTATTGAGGCATTGCTGCAGATCAAGCAAATAACAGAATCAGAATTGAATCTGCCATGTTGCTCTACGCCTTGTTTTGTTAAAAGCATTAATGCTAAGCAGAGTGCTTTCACATCTGTAATCTCTGTAAGGCTCACAGCAAGCCCAGAGGTAAGCAGGACAGCAATCATGAGCTTTATCTGATGCTGAGAAAGGTGAAGTTCACAAAAGCTGATGAACTGGAAAGTAACAGGGTTGTGACCTGAAACCAAGTCATCTTTTTTCCAGTTGAATGCCTTTCCGAAGGCAGTGAGAGAAAAGTGTATCCATTGTTTCACTCCTTTCTTCAATTTGGTGCCATGGAAATTTGGAGAACTGTCTTTGAAAAAGGGGAAAAAATGTAACACTTCAAAATAGCTTTTAAAAATTCTTCTAAAAATGATTTAAATATTTATTTTCACTCCTTTCTAAAATATCGTACTGATACTTGAAGAGCTATCTACATTTCCTTTGTATCAGGTACAAATTTGAAGGTTTAAACCAAGACTTCAACAAGAGAAGAATGAGGAAGAGATATATATTGAGAGATTTATTGCAAGGAATTGGCTTGTGTGCTTAGAGGGGCTTGCTAGGCAAACCTGCAATCCTTAAAGCAGATTGTCAGGAAGGAACTGGAACTCTGGGGCATAAGGTGAAGCTACTATTCTCAGGTGGAATTCCTTTGTTTGAGGACTGTTCTGCTTTTAAGGGCTTTTGATTGATTGATTCAAGCCCGTCAAGATGATCTAGGATAATCTCCCTTAGCTAAAGTCAACTGATTATGGACTTTAATCACATCTACAATATATCTTTATAGCAATACTTAACTTAGTGCCTGAATGCCTGGGAACTGTAGCTTTGCCAGGATGACATTTAAAAAAAAAAAAAAATCACAGTGTTGAAGTGGAATTCACAGTAAAAGAAACACTAACTTGGGGATTGAGGAAAGATCTTCCCTTGATGATCAGTTCTCATGGTGATTTGCTAATTTTTTTTTCTCAAGCCTTTTTTAGCCACCTTTCCTTATCTACGGAATAGACATGATATCAATCAATCTGAACAACATTACTACGATTAAATGACATGATTATTCACCTATAAAGAGTTGCATGTTACACTCTTACCTGGCACCAGATATTTCCCTTCAGATCAATTAATTCAGTAAAATTGAATATATAATTGTGTATGTTTATTTATTTGTGACTTTCTTCCTAGATTATAAGTTTCAGGATCATTAGTACCATATTCTTTTTGCTTACTATTAAGTCTCTGTAAATCTTCTTCCAGCTATGTCATTCTCTAAGAAGTTCAATACCAGATCTCAACATTTTAATCAGAAAAATATATAAATGGGTCTTGAGCTTTGTCAAGTGCCAAGGAATTTAAGAAACCAAGATATCCATATAGCACCAGATTCCTCTGATCTGTGTTAAATAGGATGGAGTCTACTCAGTATGGCAAAATAGACTAAAATCTCTGCTTTGAGCTTTAGTAGTGTAGTATATGACAGTTTATCCAAATGGTACAAATGATAAATGTAGATAATTGAGCTCTGTTTCTGTCTTCTCTGAACCATGAAACGCAATTTAGAATTTGCCCTTTCAAATTAAAATCAGGGGGAAGGAATTGAAGCAAACAAGGCTCGGGAAACTGTTCTCCAGCCCTGCATCCTTAGCAGAGCCCTCTGACAGCTGTCATTACAAATCAAATACCCTGCTAAGCAGAACTCTCTTCATTCCAGCAGTGCTGACATGGTACAGAGAGGATTATGTCTCATAATAGAAATTTAAATAATGACAACTTTGTTACCTCCTGTTCATCCCTTCAACTGAGTGCCAAAAGAACCGGTCCTGTCCTGGAGGTGGGATTCAGTGTGTGAACATCAATCAGAAAAATTCCTGCTGACCCAAGGTTATTTACATCAACGCTCAAACTTCTTCTGCTCTGGAAGGTTAGGAAAACCACCCCTAAGGAAGTACAAAACATGATTGAATTTGCTCAAGGTCATGTCACCAGTTGATATGGGTATTGGATATGACAACTCCATTCGCCAGTCCTCCGAACTAGTCAGAACTGTATCCTCCATCTTGTGTTGGAGCCAAAGATCAGCACCCAGGGTGGACACTATGATGTCCTCTCTCTTTTTGAAATCATTAAAATTATTTTCTGGGAAAGATGCAGAATTTTAAATAGTTAATGACAGAAGAATAAGAATCCTATGATTACTGACATGGAGAAATCCATGAAAAGACAAAGAGGGAAAGAACATGAAGGTACAAATGGGAAGGCAGCAAAGCGAGATAAGGTTTTCTTGAATGGTGGGATATAAAAGTGATATGAAAATAACATGAATCAAAGTTGCTCCTGCTTTTTACCATGTGGAGGTTACAAGATGCCTGCACTACAAAATTGAATAATTATTTTAATTATATGATTATGTTGCAAAAGTTTTTATGTTAAGTTTCCTCTTAATTGTAAGGTGTCAATACATTTATAATACAATATAATTTACCAAAAAAAATCCACCTAGATTTATGCAGAACTGTTGAGATACATATCTCTTGTCTGAAGTAAGATGGACCAATATTTTACACTGGGACATACATTGACATATCTCAGAAAAATGATCAGGCCCCAAAGTCAGGACCTCTCACTCCTGGATATTTTTCTCATGTTTAGTCCACCATGCATGAACTTAAAGATGGTTGATCCCATTGTGATGTAGCAGTGAACACACTCTCCTAAAGATGATTCATATATAACTCTAACTCTAGCTGTATGATTCTGGTAAGTCAGACCCCTTTCCCCAAGCTGTTAAATGGAGATCATAATACAAGTTAACCTTATCTTACTATGCAGTTTTGAAGCAGTGAATATAAAAATGTTTTAAAAACTATAGCTACTGTATGTTACTTACTTATTATAACAATTAGTGGTAATAAACTTTGGTTTGAAATTTGATTTTATTTCTTCCTTTGATAAAACATCCAGTATTTCATTCTCTTGTTTATGCACTGCACTGTTCTCTTCCTTCATGTCGAGTAGCCAATTCAGGTGTGAATCCTTGGGATTCTTTGCTAAGCCAACTTGTTCATTTGCCTAACACGTTCTGTTTTTCTTTTCTGTGTCCTCATGTTTATGCAGTTCGGCAGTGCTCTAAATTGAATGTCATTTTCCAAACGCATTTTCCTAGATTACATGGAGAGAACCAATATTATCTCTCTCTTCAAACTCTGGATAAATTGTCTTTGTCTTTCTGATAGCATGTCATATCATAAAGTTACACCCAGTTTGTGTGTTTAGAATGCCAACTGGATCTAGGTTGGGAATCTAGAGATCTGGGTTCTAGTTCCAAATTTGTCATGAACTCCCTTGTGACTTTTTTGTGACTTGAGGATTTTAACTCATTAATTCATTCATTCATTTAGACAAATGAGTAAAACATAGTTCTTATTCTCATTGAATTCATAGTCAACTGGTGCAAACAAATTAAATAAATCAGCAAAGTACCCAGTGGTAACTGGAATCTGTACAAAGCATGTGAGAGCCCTGGGTAGACCATGGTAAGTTCTACCTACAGGTTTGTCAGAGGAGGAGGTTGTTTTTTTTTTTTTTTTTTAATCACTAAGCAACATTTATAATTATGTATTTATCTGTATGGTGTTTGCTTGTTTGCCATAAAGACATATAGTCTCTCACCAGATACACCATAAAGTCGGAGACCATGTGTATTTTCATTACAGTCTAACCAGCATCTTTCTTTTTTTTTATTAAAGATTTTATTTATTTGACCGAGAGGGACACAGCGAGAGAGGGAACACAAGCAGGGGGAGTGGGAGAGGGAGAAGCAGGCTTCTGCGGAGCAGGGAGCCCGATGCAGGGCTCGATCCCAGGACCCTGGAACCATGACCTGAGCTGAAGGCAGACGCCCAACGACTGAGCCACCCAGGTGCCCCAAACCAGCATCTTTCTTATACATGACAGATATGTTTTGAAGAAATGAATAAATCAATACACACAGAACAAAAACAGATTAATATTCCATGCAGGAGATTTGCATGATCCTATTTCTGTTATTTCTGCTTTAGAATGATCACAGCAATAGCAGTGTGAAAGCTAAAGTGAAGCAGGAAGATAAAAGGCATGGCTAGCAAAAAGCAAAATAATTATTTCAACTCATGCATAAAATTGATTAACATTTATTTTTTCTTTAAATGATTGATAAAGATGCATATTTAAAACAATACAGTGATCAGGCAGCTAAGAGTTTGGTCCTGCTTTCCTGTTTGCGTGCTGTTATCACAAGCCCTTTAATCTTTCAGGATGTCATTAATTATCTCTAAATCCCTGTGTAGTTTTAACATTCCATGTGACAAAATAGTTAATTGATTTACATCAAGTATACCAAAATGGAAATAGAAATGGAAAGAATTTCAGAAGAAATGCATGCTCTCATATAATGGCACATCTTAGATAATAGACATATGTCTATTAATCAATCTTGGATGACCTTTTTTTTTCTTATCTTAACCATGCTATATTTGTGTCTGGGCGTAGCTTTTGCACTGGACATCAGCTGTAAGTGTGCAAATGTCTTGTGCTTTCTCACAGGCATATCTGTCACGTCTGGATGTTCGAGTTGTATACTATACAAAGAAGGCACAACTCAGGGCTATGCTGTTCAAATCTTTAATGGATATACCAAATTGTAGAGAAGCAATAAATAAACCAATGTAAACCTTACCTGCTTAGACCTACCCTGCAGCCATTTATGTTCAGCTGTGCCCATGTCCCAACTGTGTTCCAAACACACCTTGAGATGGCTTTCTCCTACCTACCCACTGGTCTCTGAGGCCAAATTCTTTCCCTTCATCCAATTCTGAATCTGACACGGTCATCTCAGCCTGAGTCAGGGAGTGGCATTGCACAGAGTATGTTCTGTAGTAGTGCTGTGAGTGTCCTTGGAGTAGCAGGGTGTGTGTGGGAAGGCTAAAGTTTGGGCATGTGTGGATGTACAGCCAGCGTTCCACTCTTAGATTCTGAAAAGGTTTCCTGAGCCTAGCTGCTGAAGATAGGAAAAAAATATAACTTAAATGTTTTTTTTTCTCATTTGCACAAAAGTATCTTTTGGGTCATCAGAAATCCTTGTCTTTCCTTAAATAAATTTTCTTTCTAGGACAGCCACAGTTGTTTAGCCCTTGCTCTCATCTGAGCCTGTTTGCCTGTGGCTGAATTTTTGCCAATTACATGTCACCATCGCTACTGATTTTTCACCCTCATTCTTGTACAAGAATGATTCATCTCTTCTCTGCCTCATTCTATAGTTATGCTAGTTAGTGCAGTGTACTGGGAACAGCATCAGGCATAAGGCAAGCAGGGTTTTTAAAATTACAGTGTGTCAAACTATTACAGTAGTTTTTTGAGGAAAGTTGATTCTTCCAAAATCGACATTTAAAAACCTGTACAGGCAGATTTTGTAATTACTTAAATTGTTCGCTCTGTTTGTCAATGACCACACATACAAACAGATCGTTTGTAAAGAGAGCTAGAGTACCCAACTCACACAGCATTAGGGAAGGCATGTATTAAGAGTTTGTATGTGGGGGAGGGAGCAAGATGGTGGAGGAGTAGGAGACCTAGATTTCGTCTGGTCTCAGGAATTCAGCTGAATAGGCATCAACGTAGAGAACACCTACGAACTCAACAGGAGATCAAACAGGAGAGTAGCAACAACTCTCTGAACAGAGAAGCGACCACTTACTGGAAGGTAGGGCGTGCGGAGAAGTGAATCCGAGGCGATATTCGGGAGGATAGACGGCGGGGGAGGGGCCTCCGCCGGCCGCTTCTGGCAAGTGATAGCACCGCGGAGCACAAAATCGGACCTTTTAGAAGTTGGCTCGGCGGAGGGACGTCGCTGCAGTGGCTAAGCGGGGGGTGGAATCCTCCCGGACCGTGTGGTCTCAGGACCCTTGGGGTCACAGAGAGACCGGGGAGGCCTGAGTGCGCCAGAGCTCCCAGGTATCAGAGCGGGGAAGCCGGCTGCAGATACGGAGCAGAGTCGCGGGCTCTCAGCTCGGGGTTGCCATAAACTGTGATCTGCGGCCCAGTCGGGGCACGGCTCCCCCAGCAGGGACCCAACAAGCAGCAGATCTGGGGAGACTCCCCTTCCTTCCCGGGGAGGAGCAGTGCGGGAACGCACTGCAGGGATCTGCTGGGTTTGGAGACTCCGCGCGGGGTCGGGTGCCAGAGATAGCAACGCTCGATCACAGGCCGGGTGAGCACAGAGTGTGGCCGGAGACCGGGGACACGGAAGTGACTGCTTTTCTCTGGGGGCACACTGAGGAGCGGGGCCCCGAGTTCTCAGCTCCTCCAGGTGGAGATTGGGAGGCCACCATTTCTGCCCTGGTCCTCCAAAGCTGTACCGAGAGCTTGCAGGGAACAAAGCTCCTGAGAGCAAACCGGAGCAGCTTCCTTAGCCCGGACCGACAAGGGCGGGGCAATTCCGCCTCCGGCAAAGACATTTGGAAACCACAGCAACAGGCCCCTCCCCCAGAAGATCAACACAAACAGCCAGCAAGCCAAGACCAAGTTGATCGATCAAGAAGAATAGGAGAATTCCAGCGCTAGGGGAATACTGCACATAGATTCATGGCCTTTTTTTTTTTTTTTACATGATTCATTATTTCATCAAAGTTAATTTTTGTTGACTGTTTTTTTTTATTTTTCTTTTTCCCTTTTTCAACCAACATCTTATAAATCCCTTTTAAAAAAAAAAACATTTTTTATTTTTCATTTTTAGAGTCATATTTTATCCCTTCATAGTAGTTACCCTTATTTTTGGCATATATATATATAAGTTGTTCTCTCTTTAAAATTTTGAGGTACAGTTTCTTCTAACAGATCAAAATATACCCTAAATCACTAGTATATGGTTTGTTCTAGTCTCCTGCCTGATCACATTCTCTCCCTTTTTCCTTTTTTTTTTTTTCTTAAATCTTCTTTCTTTTTTCAAACAACTTATCTTACCAAGTCCTTTTATAAAATCTTTTATAATTTTCATCTTTACAGTCATCTTCCATCCCTTCATTCTATCAACCCTTATTTTGTACATATATGTCTTTCTTCCTTTAAAATTTTAGGAGGCACTTTTTTCTAACAGACCAAAATACGCCCAAAATCTAGTGTGTGGCACTGATCTATGCACTAGCCTGATCATATTTGATCATATTCTGCCTTTTTTGTATTGTTTTGTTTTTGTTTTTATCTTTTTTTTTTCTTTATCTCTTTCTTTTTTCTTTCTTTCCCTTTCTTTTCCCCTGGTTTCAGGTCTTTTCTGATTTGTATACAGTGTATTTGCTGGGGACGTTGTAAACCTGTTAGCATTTTGTTCTCTCATTCATCTATTCTCCTCTGGACAAAATGACAAGACGAAAGAAATCACCTCAGCAAAAAGAACAAGAGGTAGTACCGTCAGCCAGGGACCTACTCAATACGGACATTAGTACGATGTCGGACCTAGAGTTCAGAATCATAACTTTAAAGATACTAGCTAGGCTTGAAAAAAGCGTGGAAGTTATTAGAGAAACCCTTTCTGGAGAAATAAAAGAACTAAAATCTAACCAAATCGAAATCAAAAAGGCTATTGATGAGGTGCAATAAAAAATGGGGGCACTAAATGCTAGGATAAATGAGGCAGAAGAGAGAATCAGCGATATAGAAGACCAAATGATGGAAAATAAAGAGGCTGAGAAAAAGAGAAACAACTACAGGATCACGAGGGCAGAATTCGAGAGATAAGTGATATGATAAGACGAAACAACATTAGAATAATTGGAATCCCAGAAGAAGAAGAGAGAGAGAGAGGGGCAGAAGTATATTAGAGCAAATTATAGCAGAGAATTCCCTAATGTGAGGAAGGAAACAGGCATTAAAATCCAGGAGGCACAGAGAACCCCTCTCAAAATCAATAATAATAGGTCAACACCCCGACATCTAATAGTAAAACTTACGAGTCTCAGAGACAAAGAGAAAATCCTGAAAGCAGCTCGGGAGAAGAGATATGTAACCTACAATGGTAGAAACATTAGATTGGCAACAGACCTATCCACAGAGACCTGGCAGGCCAGAAAGGACTGGCAAGATATCTTCAGAGCACTAAACGAGAAAAATATGCAGCCAAGAATACTATATCCAGCTAGGCTATCATTGAAAATAGAAGGAGAGATAAAAAGCTTCCAGAACAAACAAAAACTAAAGGAATTTGCAAACACGAAACCAGCCCTCCAAGAAATATTGAGAGGGATCCTCTAAGCAAAGAGAGAACCTAAAAGCAGCAAAGAGCAGAAACGAACACAGACAACAGACAGTTAACAGTCACCTTACAGGTAATACAATGGCACTAAATTCATACCTTTCAATAGTTACCCTGAATGTAAATGGGCTAAATGCCCCAATCAAAAGACACAGGCTATCAGATTGGATTAAAAAACAAGACCCATCAATATGCTGTCTGCAAGAGACTCATTTTAGACCCAAAGACACCCCCAGATTGAAAGTGAGGGGGTGGAAAACCATTTACCATGCTAATGGACACCAAAAGAAAGCTGGGGTGGCAATCCTTATATCAGACAAACTAGATTTTAAAACAAAGACTGTAATAAGAGATGAGGAAGGACACTATATCCTACTGAAAGGGTCTATCCAACAAGAAGATCTAACAATTGTAAATATCTATGCCCCGAACATGGGAGCAGCCAATTATATAAGGCAATTAATAACAAAAGCAAAGAAACACATTGACAACAATACAATAATAGTGGGGGACTTTAACACCCCTCTGACTGAAATGGACAGATCATCTAAGCAAAAGATCAACAAGGAAATAAAGACTTTAAATGACACACTGGACCAAATGGACTTCACAGACATATTCAGAACATTCCATCCCAAAGCAAAGGAATACACATTCTTCTCTAGTGCCCATGGAACATGCTCCAGAATTGATCACATCCTAGGTCACAAATCAGGTCTCAATCGGTACCAAAAGATTGGGATCATTCCCTGCATATTTTCAGACCACAATGCTTTGAAACTAGAACTCAACCACAAGAGGAAAGTCGGAAAGAACTCAAATACATGGAGGCTAAAGAGCATCCTACTAAAGAATGAATGGGTCAACCAAGAAATTAAAGAAGAATTAAAAAAATTCATGGAAACCAATGACAATGAAAACACAACTGTTCAAAATCTTTGGGATACAGCAAAGGCAGTCCTGAGAGGAAAGTATATAGCAATACAAGCCTTCCTCAAGAAACAAGAAAGGTCTCAAATACACAACCTAACCCTACACCTAAAGGAGCTGGAGAAAGAACAGCAAATAAAGCCTAAACCCAGCAGGAGAAGAGAAATCATAAAGATCAGAGCAGAAATCAATGAAATAGAAACCAAAAGAACAGTAGAACAGATCAACGAAACTAGGAGCTGGTTCTTTGAAAGAATTAACAAGATTGATAAACCCCTGGCCAGACTGATCAAAAAGAAAAGAGAAATGACCCAAATCAACAAAATCATGAATGAAAGAGGAGAGATCACAACCAACACCAAAGAAATACAAACAATTATAAGAACATATTATGAGCAACTCTATGCCAGCAAATTAGATAACCTGGAAGAAATGGGTGCATTCCTAGAGATGTATCAACTACCAAAATTGAACCAGGAAGAAATAGAAAACCTGAACAGACCTATAACCACTAAGGAAATTGAAACAGTCATCAAAAATCTCCCAACAAACAAAAGCCCAGGGCCAGATGGCTTCCCAGGGGAATTCTATCAGACATTTCAAGAAGAATTAATACCTATTCTCCTGAAACTGTTCCAAAAAATAGAAATGGAAGGGAAACTTCCAAACTCATTTTATGAGGCCAGCATTACCTTGATCCCAAACCAGACAAAGACCCCATCAAAAAAGAGAATTACAGACCAATATCCTTGATGAACATGGATGCAAAAATTCTCACCAAAATACTAGCCAATAGGATCCAACAGTACATTAAAAGGATTATTCACCACGACCAAGTGGGATTTATCCCTGGGCTGCAAGGATGGTTCAACATCTGTAAATCAATCAATGTGATACAATACATTAACAAAAGAAAGAACAAGAATCATATGATCCTCTCAATAGATGCAGAAAAAGCATTTGACAAAGTACAGCATCCTTTCTTGATCAAAACTCTTCAGAGTATAGGGATAGAGGGTACATACCTCAATATCATAAAAGCCATCTATGAAAAACCTACAGCCAATATCATTCTCAATGGGGAAAGGCTGAGAGCCTTTCCCCTAAGGTCAGGAACGCGGCAGGGATGTCCACTCTCACCACTGCTATTCAACATAGTATTAGAAGTCTTAGCCACAGCAATTAGACAACAAAAAGAAATCAAAGGCATCCAAATCGGCAAAGAGGAAGTCAAACTCTCACTCTTTGCAGATGATATGATACTGTATGTGGAAAACCCAAAAGACTCCACCCCAAAACTGCTAGAACTCATACAGGAATTCAGTAAAGTAGCAGGATATAAAATCAATGCACAGAAATCAGTGGCATTCCTATACACCAACAACAAGACAGAAGAGAGACAAATCAAGGAGTCGATCCCATTTACAATTGCACCCAAAACCATTAGATACCTAGGAATAAATCTAACCAAAGAGGCAAAGGATCTATACTCAGAAAACTATAAAATACTCATGAAAGAAATTGAAGAAGACACAAAGAAATGGAAAAACGTTCCATGCTCATGGATTGGGAGAATCAACATTGTGAAGATGTCAATGCTACCTAGAGCAATCTACACATTCAATGCAATCCCCATCAAAATACCATCCACTTTTTTCAAAGAAATGGAACAAATAATCCTAAAATTTGTATGGAACCAGAAGAGACCCAGAATAGCCAGAGGAATACTGAAATAGTAAAGCAAAGCTGGCGGCATCACAATTCCGGACTTCCAGCTCTATTACAAAGCTGTCATCATCAAGACAGTATGGTACTGGCACAAAAACAGACACATCGATCAATGGAACAGAATCGAGAGCCCAGAAATGGACCCTCAACTCTATGGTCAACTTATCTTTGACAAAGCAGGAAAGAATGTCCAATGGAAAAGAGACAGTCTCTTCAACAAACTGTGTTGGGAATATTGGACAGCCACATGCAGAAGAATGAAACTGGACCATTTCCTTACACCACACACAAAAATAGACTCCAAATGGTTGAAAGACCTAAACGTGAGACAGGAGTCCATCCAAATCCTAAAGGAGAACACAGGTAGCAACCTTTTCGACCTTAGCCGCAGCAACTTCTTCCTAGAAACATCGCCAAAGGCACGGGAAGCCAGGGCAAAAATGAACTATTGGGATTTCATCAAGATAAAAAGCTTTTGCACAGCAAAAGAAACAGTCCACAAAACCAAAAGACAACCGACAGAATGGGAGAAAATATTTGCAAATGACATATCAGATAAATGGCTACTATCCAAAATCTATAAAGAACTTATCAAACTCAACACCCAAAGAACAAATAATCCAATCAAGAAATGGGCAGAAGACATGAACGGGCTTTTCTCCAAAGAAGACATCCAAATGGCCAACAGGCACATGAAAAAGTGCTCAACATCGCTCGGCATCAGGGAAATCCAAATCAAAACCTCAATGAGATACCACCTCACACCCGTCAGAATGGCTAAAATTAACAAGTCAGGGAACGACAGATGTTGGCGGGGATGTGGAGAAAGGGGAACCCTCCTACACTGTTGGTGGGAATGCAAACTGGTGCAACCCCTCTAGAAAACAGTATGGAGGTTCCTCAAACAGTTGAAATTAGAGCTACCGTTCGATCCAGCAATTGCACTACTGGGTATTTACCACAAAGATACAAATGTAGGGACCCGAAGGGGTACGTGTACCCCAATGTTTATAGCAGCAATGTCCACCATAGCCAAACTGTGGAAAGAGCCAAGATGCCCATCAACAGATGAATGGATAAAGAAGATGTGGTATATATACACAATGGAATATTATGCAGCCATCAAAAGGAATGAGATCTTGCCATTTGCAACGACGTGGATGGAACTGGAGGGTGTTATGCTGAGTGAAATAAGTCAATCAGAGAAAGACATGTATCACATGACCTCACTGATATGAGGAATTCTTAATCTCAGGAAAGAAACTGAGTTTTACTGGAGTGGTTGGGGGTGGGAGGGATGGGGTGGCTGGGTGATAGCATTGGGGAGGGTATGTGCTACGGTGAGCGCTGTGAATTGTGCAAGACTGTTGAATCACAGTTCTGTACTTCTGAAACAAATAACGCAACATATTTTAAGAAAAAAGAGAAAGAAGAAGATAACAGGAGAGGAAGAAAAGGGGAGTATGTCAGAGGGGGAGACGAACCATGAGAGATGATGGACTCTGAAAAACAAACTGAGGGTTCTAGAGGGGAGGGGTGGGGGGATGGGTTAGCCTGGTGATGGGTATTGAGGAGGGCACGTTCTGCATGGAGCTTGGGTGTTATGAACAAACAATGAATCATGGAACACTGCACCAAAAACTAATGATGTAGTATATGGTGATTAACATAACAATAAAAAAATTTAAAAAAAAAAGAGTTTGTATGTGTCAGCTAACACTTCCAAAAATAATTTTAAAATATATGCACTATAGATGATGAAGGGATAAAGAAAATAAAGAGAATGTGGTTATACACAGACACACAGGAGTATAATTCAACCATAAAAAAAAAAACTCCAAAATCTTGCCATTTGCAACAACATGGATGGACTTTGAGGGTGTTATGCTAAGTGAAATAAGTCAGACAGAGAAAGACAAATGCCATATGAGTTCCTTTATATGTGGAATCTAAACAAACAATACAAGCTTGTAGATACAGAGAACAGATTTGTGGTTGCCAGAAGTGGGGGTAGGGGTGAGTGAAATGGGTGAAGGGAGTCAAAAGGTACAAACTTCTGGTTATAAAATGAATAAATCAGAGGGATAAAATTACAGCATGGGGACTACAGTTAGTAATGCTATATTACGTATTTGAAAGTTCTGAAAATTGCTTAAGAGAGTAAATCTTAAAAGTCCCCATAAAAGAAAAAAAATTCTTTGTAACTATTTATAGTGATCAATATTAACTAGATTGATTGTGATGATCACTTTGCAATATACCCAAATATCAAGTCATTGCTATATTCCTGAAACTAATATAATGTTATATGCCAATTATACCTCAAAAAATAAATTTAAAACATTAAATATAAGCACTAATTCAAATTGTCTGAGAAAATACTCTTGCTGCTATTTAGGACCTGCAGTTAGGTTAAGGAACAAAAGTGAATTTATTCGTGGCCTCATACAATCTTTGAAGGATATTTAAAGTGTGACTTATGAGTAAGTTTTGAATGTATTCAAATATAAATAAGCTATAGTCACTTTGCTCATAAGGCTCATTATCAAAAGGAGAAACATTAGTATAAATACGTCTTTTTAAATTTCTTAGGCACGTTTCCTAAATTTAAATGATATTATTGACTGTTTGCTCAAGGTTCTCAGGGACTTGGTTTTCATTTGTTTATTCCACCAGTAGGAACAGATGCATATAGTGCTGTCATGAAAATTACATAGTGCACTTAGGAAAAGTACACCAAATCATTTTTTAATCAGAAGAAGAAGATAATGTCCATAATTTGTTGAACATCAACACTATGCCAGACATGAGCTAAGTGAGTTATATGCTTGAGTGGATTTACTCTTTATAAGAGCCCTGTGAAGACAGAAATAATGACATACCTGTTTCAAAAATGAGGAAATTGAGCATCACAGGAGTTAAGTCACTTACCCAAGGTAAATTAAATCATCCGGGATGGCCGACTCCAACGTTCTGATTCCACATGCTGCCTCTGGCAGTGCACTGTATTTGGAGGAACGAAAGTATTGAGTTTGGGAAAATACAGTCCTCAGGGGCCCTTGATCATGACAAGACTGTGGATTCTGTAAGAAAGGGAGTGTCCTATCAGCCAGGCTGTAATCTGGACAGATGGACAGTCCACATCTGTAATGTCAGACAACCTCCAATTCCTTACCTGTGTGACATCTAAGTTTGAAAGGAGTAACTGGATGGTGGTGGGGAAGAGTGTGTGTTGATTCTCCCACCCTCAGGACTTCAATGGTAACCTTTTAAAAGGTAGGCTCCATAAAACCAGATGGAAACTTCTGGTATTAGGAAACCCCAGTTCCTACAAGGAGCCAATAATCCCTCCATCCCAACCTCTGTTTCCACCCTGCCATGAAACCTCTGGACTAATTTACCGTGGTCTGAGCATAGCATACATGTGAAGACACTCTGCCTGCCTGGATACGGTGATCATACTGATTATTGGCAATGAACAACAGCTACAATAAGCTGACCACAACAGACAAAGGCATACAAAGTAGCAGCCAATTCCTTGGGAGCCAAGGGTAGCTCCAGAGATCCTATGTTAGGCACAGCTATCAATCCAGGCACAGTATCTGCTGCCACCATAGCTACTCCACAGACTCACAGGCTGGAACACACTGACCAGCCCCAACATACCAGGAAATAGCCCCAGTCCCCTAGGAAGAGAAGGGGGCTGGAGTAACATCACATAATCATCTTCCATCTGTTTATTTAAGAGTTTTTCTGGGGTGCTTGGGTGGCTCAGAGGGTTAAGCATCTGCCTTCAGCTCAGGTCATAATCCCAGGGTCCTGGGATCCAACCCCACATCAGGCTCCCTGCTCAGCGGGAAGCCTGCTTCTCCCTCTCCCTCTACCATTCCCCCTGCTTGTGTTCTCTTGCTCTCTGTCAAATAAATAAATAAAATCTTTTTAAAAAGTGTTTCCTTTCAAGATAATGATGAACATAAACTTTGTGTGATCACTGTAGCCAATTGCTAAGCAAGTGTGTGGTATATATAAAAAGCAAAAACAAAAACAAAAACTTAAACACCCTGGCTAGCATGTAGATGTTTGCATTCATTTTTAGGAAGTACTTAGTCTGCCCAGCAATCTGATAGGAAGAGGGAAAGGGGCTTCAAACAGCATTAGTATATCACTTTACTGAAGATAGAAAAAAATGTCCATTGATCGTATCAAAGAATAGCGGGAGATGGAGTGTGAGTTTAGGAAATGTACAGGAACGTGATAAACCACCTCTCAAAGCATCATGACAATGCTCTTATTGCACTCAATTTATAAATGTTAGGCATCTTAACCTTGGCATTTCAGCTATTTATAAGCAGTATATGTGGTTCTGCATCTATCACAGGGTCAGGTTTTAACAAAAATTTTATTTTTCATAAACTTTCATTGAGTCATAGTTAGCTATGTGTTGCTTTCATAAATTTTTCATTTGTTGCTATAGATACAATGAGATCAATAGCTCTTTTAACAAAAAAATTACACATTTGAAATCCTATATCCAATCCAGCAAAAAGTCCTATTATTTACCTACAAAATGTTTCCCAAATCAGAGCACTACTCATTACCCTTGGTCCATAAACCAATCCACAATTCCATCTGTCCTCAACAAGAGCAATGTAACTTCCTCACTGACCTCCCTCCTCCCCCCTTGTCCCCCAGGAAATAGTGGGAAAGGATCTTTTGAAAATACAACTTAAATCATTCCTCTTACTACTCAAAACTCTCCCATGGATTTCCATAACATTTTTTTAAGTTTTTATTTAAATTCTAGTTAGTTAACATATAGTGTTGTATTGGTTTCAGGAGTAGAATTCAGTGATCCGTCACTTACATAAAACACCCAGTGCTCATCACAAATGTCCTCCTTAATACCCATCACCCATTTAGCCCATCCCCCACCCACTTCCCCTCCAGCAACCCTCAGTTTTATTCTCTATAGTTAAGAGTCTCTTATGGTTTGCCTCCCTCATTTTTTTTTTCCTCTCCCCTATGTTCATCTATTTGTTTCTTAAATTCCACATGAGTGAAATAATATGGTATTTGTCTTTCTCTGACTGACTTATTTCACTTAGCATAATACACTCTCGCTCCACCTGTGTTGTTGAAAATGGCAACATTTCATTCTTTTGATGGCTGAGTAATATTTCACTATGTGTGTGTGTATGTTTGTGTGTGTGTGTGTGTGTGTGTGTGTGTGTGTATGTGAGTCCATGTTTGGGCTCTTTCCATAATCTGGCTGTCATTGCTAATGCTGCTATAAACATCTGTATTTTTGTAGCCTTTGGGTAAATACCTAGTAGTGCAATTGCTGGGTCATAGGGTAGCTCCATTTTTAACTTTTTGAGGAACCTCCATACTCTTTTCCAGAGTGGCTGCACCAGTTTGCATTCCCACCAACAGTGTAAGAAGGTTTTTACACTGGTGAGGACATTTCACTATGTCCTCACCAATAGCCGTTGTTTCCCATTGATAATTTTAGCCATTTTGACAGGTGTAAGTTGGTAACTCCTCGTGGTTTTGATTTGCATTTCTCTGATGATGAGTGATGCTGAGCATCTTTTCATGTGTCTGTTGGCCATCTGGATGTCTTCTTTGGAGAAATGTCTATTCATGTCTTCAGCCCATTCCTTAACTGGATTATTTGTTTCTTGGGTGTTGAGTTTGATATGTTCTTTATAGATTTTAGATTCCCATAACATTTAGATTACAGTCCAAACAACTAAGTGTGAACCCTCCTGTCTTCTGAATGTCATCTCCTACTCTCTTCTCTCTAGCTTCTCTCTAGCACTTGCATCACACAGAGTTTTACATCTGCTCTTCCCTCTGCCTGGTGCAGTGTTTTCCTGAATCAGGCTTGGCAGACTTTGCCTTCATTTAAGTCTTTTCTCAAGGGTCTCCTCAGAAGAGCGGTCACTGAGTGGCCTATGTAAAACATATCTTCTTCAGCCATTTACCCTATTTTATTTTTTTCCTTTATAACATTTATCATTACCTGAAATTGTTTGGTTCTTTGTGAATTATTAATTATCTGTGTGCTTTATGAAGGTAAAAAAGAATAAAAGCAAAAACAAACCTTTCAGAGCTCTTACCCAACCTATGCATTTATTGTTGAGTAAGTTAACAGAATAATTTCGAAATTAAATAATTGTTACTATTTTAATAATGAGTCAGATCTGCAAGAATGCTACATGTTATGCTGGGTATAAATATTAAAGGTCAGTGGATAAATGTCATAATAATATAAGGTTCACCAAGGAAAGAAAGTCCATCTACTTGGAGAAAGAATGGGGAACTTCATAGAAACAATGAATTTACTTGACCTTCACAACAAGTCTATGTAGTAGATAATATTACACCCATTTCACAGATAAGAAAACTGAAGTTCAAGAGGTTAAATACTTTTTCAGTTAGGACTTGGTATTATCTGACTTGAACACTAAATTTAGATCTATCTGAGTCCAAAGCCTGTTCTTTTTATTTTTTGGCTGTGTTTTATGAGTCATAGTTTGTCCTGGGATGATCCTGCCATACATATAAGCAGAGCAATGCCCTGGGAGTAGTATGCTTTAGCTTTAGGCAGACACATAGCTTCTAAGTTCAGTTTTACCACTTTCTCCTAACTAGACAACAGATACATAACTTGTTTTCTGTGATTCTCAATTTTCTCATGTATAAAGCAAGAGTAACTTGTCAGTGTCTTGTAAATATTAAGTTAAATAATTAATGTAAATTACTTAGTACAATGCCTACAACATAGTGATTATTCCCTATAGGCTTCTTCAATCCTCTGGACCCAGTTCTAGATCTATGATCTAACTATGATACAAATTTCTCTTTGGACACTTACTGAACATTTGTCAGTGAAAGTAGTTTTCTCATGAAATTCCATACTCCTACTGACAAGTATAGTTCCTCAAGAGTTGAAACATAAATAAACAGATATTTTAAAAATACCTTTGTAGAACCAGGGCAAGGAGGGCTGCGGGCAGGAGCTGCAGGAGCCTGGGACCCAGCTGAGCTGCCTCGTTGTGATGACCAGCGTGGTTAAGACAGTATACACTCTGCAACCCCCTGCTGTGCAGAGTGGCGGCCTGCCGGCAGACACACAAACTCGAGCCACTTCTAAGAGCCTATTACCCGTTAAGTCCAAAGAAGTGGATGTTTCCAGACTTCATTCAGGAGATTCAGAGAACGATGTTACAAAAATCACCAAACCGAGAGGAGAGAATGGGCAGGTAAAAGCTGCAGACACCGCCCTGAGGAAGAACGTCAGAAAGCGCTACAGACCGCTGAGTAAGCAGAAATCAGAGGAAGAGCTCAAGGATAAGAACCAGCTCTTAGAGGCCATCAACAAGCAGCTGTACCAGAAGTTGACTGAAACACAGGGAGAACTGAAGGACCTGACCCAAAAGGTGGAGCTGCTGGAGAAGTTTCAAGACAACTGCTTGGCAATTTTGGAGAGCAAGGGCCTCAACCCAGTTTTAGGCAGTGAGACCCTGGCATCACAGCGGGAATCCACTGCAGATCACATGGACTCTATGTTGCAAGATGAGCTGAAGTTTTTTAACGAAATGGCCAAAAAGCAGATGGAGGAGTTATAGGCCTTAAAAGTCAAGTTGAAGATGAAAGAAGAAGAGAGGGCCTGGTTCCTAGAACAGCAGACATTTGTAACAGTCAAGTAAATGATTTTACAGCAGCCCTGGAGGAAATGGAGCAGCTATTAGAAATGTGATAGGGCGCCTGGGTAGCTCAGTTGGTTAAGCAACTGCCTTCAGCTCAGGTCATGATCCTGGAGTCCTGGGATCGAGTCCCGCATCGGGCTCCCTGCTCAGCGGGGAGTCTGCTTCTCCCTCTGACCCTCCCCCCTCTCATGTGCTCTCTCTCTCTCTTGCTCTCTCAAATAAATAAATAAAATCTTTAAAAAAATTAAAAAATTAAAAAAAAAAAAAGAAAGAAATGTGATAAAAAGCAAGTGACCAGATGGCTCCCACAGGGGAAGCCACTCAGGACATCTGCTTCTTGGCAGCATGACCTTCTAGGACTCACCGTCTGCAGAATGGAGACATTTGCTGCAGTAGGATTAAGGACAGTCTATACTAGAATGGCGCTTCCTCCTTCAGGCAAGCGAACGCCACCCTCGGACTGGTGGGTTCCCCCAAACCTCACACACACATAATCAAGGCCGACAAGGGCTGGGGGGGTAGGGAAGCTTGGATCGACCTTCTAGGCAACAAAGCGGCAGGCCATTAGAATCAGGAGACTAAACCAACCACAGCCACAGGATCCCAAAAGTCACATTCAGATGCGTAGGAAGAAAACCTTAATTGTGCAGTTGGAGTGCAGAGGCTCCACGGGAGACATCAGTGAGAAGCGATGCTGTCCCCTTCTAACTTGGAACACATTCTGTCTCATCCTAGTTGGGCTCTAGACCTCATTGTAAATTAATGAACGTGAAGTTATTGAAATGGCTTAATAAATGGGGTGAAGGTATAAATAGCAATAACATCTACCTGAAATAGTACACCTTGGAGCTTTTAACCTAAAAAAAAATTAAAAAATAAAAATACCTTTGTAAATTCAGAGCACATAAAGTAAGAATAGATTTTTAATTTGGTTTAATTCTTCAGATTTCAAAATAAAATTTGATTCCAGAGCCCACCTTAGAAATTACAGTTCCTTCATTATTTAAAAAGGTTAGCATTGCTATATTGTTTTCCACTAAATGATGAATATAGAAGTATGTCTATTATATAGAAATATTCCTTAGTTTTCTATCATACTTGATTTATTTTTCTCTTGTGGCAACCAGTTATTTCCCAGTACATCAGTCCTCTTCATATGTTAGGCAAAACTCATGTGGCTCTCAGGAGAGAGAAACTTTAGTCTTCTTTGTTAATAGCAGTTTTCTCTCATTTTCCCTTTGTCAGTTTTTCTCCAGAAGAGCATGTGGCTCTCATTTCTCTTAGTATGGTTGTTGTTGATCTATATTTAATGTAGTCAAATATTTTTCATCCCTATGCACTTCATGAAGTCATAGATTCAAAGCATCAACATTTTGCATAGTGAATTGTTTTTCTTTTTCAGTGTTAGTCTTATTTATTTATACCTGTGCTCCAAATTAATGATGCTTACTAGAAAACTGTTTTGGAAATATATACAAACATTTTTACTATTCCTTCCTTTTATGATGTGTCATTTTCTGTTTTTATTTTTGCTTTATGTAGTATTGAAATTTACATTATGATAAATTATAAAATATCATTCATACACTTCTTTCACTCCAATATCTAAAGCACATCACATAAGCTTATTTTTGCCCCAGTAATTCAATTAAAATGAATCCATTTATATTGATCATAGAAATTCTAGATTTGTTAAAAAGAGCATGGCATTATTTTGTTCATATAATTATGTAGGCCAGATGTCAGAAAACCTTTCCTGTAAAGTGCAAGATAATAAATATTTTAGGTTTGTGTGTCTATGATATCTGCTATAACTACTCTGCTCTGCCATTGTAATGAAAGGCAGCCATAGAAAATACATAAATGAGTGTGGCTAAGTTCAATAAATCTCTAAGTGGACAACTAATCTGAATTTCATATTATATTCATAGGTTAAAATATAATTCTTTGTCTTTTTCTCAAATTGTTTAAACTGTAAAAATTAATCTTAGTTGATAGTCTCAAAATGAGTCAGTGGGCAGTATGTGGCCCCTAGGAGTTGATATGCTGACTCTTGATACAGGTGATCCTCTTTTTCAGGCTATCATAAAACACTTATGTAGAGAATCTTGGCTTATGTCCAAACTGGTATATATTTGGGGAAACTATATATCAAAAAAGAATAGGAAATAATGTAGAGGTTATAGTCAGTGGAGTAGTAATTATAAAATTATTAGAGTCCTTTGATGAAGAGATAAACATAAGTGTATGTGGAAAGAAATAGAACATACCTTATGTTACTTTAACATATGTTAATATAATCTGTCTAAAATTGTACTCACAAATACAGTGGAGTAAGTTGATACAGAAAAATCCCTACTTCTACTCCAAGCAAATACATAATAATGCTGAATAACAAATTGTTTTAAAATTAAACTATAACTACAAGCTTAAACCAAAGAAGGACAATGCATAAAGGCAGTGAGCATTAGTAGAATCTGAAGTATAATCATTCATTTGCAAAGACATAGACCTTTTAATAACTGGAAACTGAGGCTACAGAGTCCACATGGTGTAACAAGTCCATGCCATAGAAACTGAACTACTTGGATAATGCCCAAAGATAATTTGTCTATGAACTAAGACTTGTGTAGTTCATAAAATGGGATTAGGAGACCTTAATAGTTACAGGTACCTTGATAGGAACTTTCCATTGCCTCAGGGTTTGTCATCTAAGAAAGAAAGCTTTTCACTATTTATGATCCATCCATGGTTGTAGTTTCACGTTCTCAGTATTCTTGTGGTACATGAATAGAATGATCATATATCCTATTGTTCCAGGACAGTTCTGGTTTATGACTGTTATAAAGTTCCAGTTCACTTTCATAAGTGTCCTATTTGGATATAAAATTATAATGTTATCCTATACATAGCCAGAAGCTGAGAGATTAATGCAAAAAAAAAAAAAAAAAGATCAAGAACTGATGAAGACTGAAGGCCCTAAGCTGAGGTAAATCAAAAACTCTCCTTTAGGGACGCCTGGGTGACTCAGTTGGTTAAGCAACTGCCTTCAGCTCAGGTCATGATCCTGGAGTCCCGGGATCGAGTCCCACATCGGGCTCCCTGCTCAGCAAGGAGTATGCTTCTCCCTCTGACCCTCTTCCCTCTCGTGCTCTCTATCTCTCATTCTCTCTCTTTCAAATAAATAAATAAAATCTTTAAAAAAAAAAACTTTCCTTTAGTAACTCAGGATAGAGGGCATTCAAACACATGTACACACAAAAACATACACACATACATGTATATACATGCACACATACACGAACAAAATTAAAACTCCTAAAGATGAGTGTACAATCAAAAATTACAAACACAACATGAAACACTGCCCATGGTGGGAAAATCAGTCAACACTTCAAAGAGAATTCACAATACAAGTAGAACTAATAAACTGAAAGAGGTATTTTAAAGTATTCAAATAGATAAAGATAAAATATAAACTTAAGGGGCAGCCTGGGTGGCTCAGTTAGTTGAGAGTCTGACTCTTGGTTTCAGTTCAGGTCATGATCCCAGGGTCAGGGGTTGGGCCCCATGTTGGGCTCTGTGCTCAGTGCAGAGTCTGCTTCACTTGTGCCCTCTCTCTGTCAAAAAAATTCTTTAAAAATATATAAACTTAAGGAAGAGTGTTATATGGGAAAAATCAGGAAATATGAAAATAATCAGTTAGAACTTTTAGACCAAATGTATAGGTATGAACAAAAAGTAATAACCTAAATTATGACTTAAAGTGTATACCAGACATATATTCCTAGAGGTATTTATTAAACCAAATGATAAAGCTTAAGAAATATCTCAAAATGTTGTTCAGAAAAATGAAAGAGAAAATATGCACGAATATGGAACATTAAAGTTCTAATGAAGTCCCTGTATATTTGAATATATAATGACTAAGAATTTTCTAGAATTAAAGAAAGATATGACTCTTGATTTAGAAAGAACACATTGAATCCTGAGGGGGGAAAAAGAATTTTACACCAGACACCTCACAGTGAAAATGTATAAGCTCAAAACAAAACAAAAGAGAAAATAAAAATAGGCATTACAAGACAAAGATTAGTACAGAATAATAACAATGATAAAATAGTTTGAAGATATTCTTCGCCTCAGCCGTAATACATAGCATGAGACCATTGATTGATATCTTCAGAGTACTGGAAGAAGAAGATAATTGTCAACCTAGAATTTTGCGCTAAGCCAAGTTATTAGTCAATAATGTAACACTTACAGCCATTTGCAGACTAGCAAAGATTGAGAAGGTAAATTAATCTTACTCTGATATTAAAAGATCCAATGAATAATATTCTTAAGGGAAAATGATACTGAACCAGAAGGAAGGAGTTCAAAAAAACTAAAACAATTGTTAACAAAGTATTAATAAACATAGTAGTAAATCATTTTTCTTAACTTAGAATCCCTACCTATTGGACTTCAAATACACTGAACTCATGTTTCAAATGCCCTTCATTAAGCCATTGAGGATGATTAGTTATGTATCCTAAACAAAGGTCATCATTGCACTCTTGATCCAGAGATGACCGCCTTCTTTGCTTTGTTTTCTAAGTATCATTGTTTTGGCCAGCCCCTCAAGCACCTTTAAACACACACACACACACACACACACACACACACACACACACACCCCAGAACTGCCAAAAGTTGTGTGGTACTAAGTGGAGTAGCTGATTTAATTCCAGGTCTTATGAATTAAAATTGAAAGAAAAAAAAGCTCAACTACTTTATGTTGTCTTAACTGATTATACAATAGCAAATGATTATCAAAGGTCTGGTCTGCATTCTACTTTGTAATGCTACAGCCTGTGATGACGGTAGAGTGATCAACCACAATCTCTTTTGTGGGAAAGCATAAAATATGTAGCTTATGAAGCTTACCTCATAAAAATACGGACATAATAACCAATAATATTAAGGAGCATATTTGTCTAGAGAAACACTAAGAACATTTTGTGATAATGGAAATCTCCGATTGTGCTGTCCTGTACAGTAATCACTAGCCACATGTGACTGTTAAATACTTGAACACTTGAAATGCAGTTCATGCAAATGAATACCAAATTTTTACTTTTATTTAATGTTAGTTTTTATACTTATATTTAAATGGTCACATGTGACTGGTGGCTATTGTATTGGATGGCACTGGTCTAGAATTTTAGTTTTCTAGTCAGGTAATTAGGAATAGTTAGACATAATAGTTAATGAGACATCCTAACTTAATGGCAAACTCCTCCAATACCTACATAATGTTTCTCCATTTTTATATAGCTATAGCCCGTTTTTATCCATTTATCTCTGAAAATATTTGCAATAATTTTCTTCTACATGAAGAACATTATGCAAATTGGTACATCTTATTTTGAGTCCAAAATCACATAACTACTAACACTGGACAATTCATTTAATCTGTCTAAGCTTCAGTTTTCTCATTGTTTTCAATAATAATAATAATAATTCATTGCCTTCCTCAAAGACTAAGAGCATGGAAATTATAGGGAGAATTGGAGAAATAATACATGTAAATGGCACATCATGGTGATTTGTTATATAGATCTAAATACATTGGTGTCAAAGGGTTATCTTTAATTTTTTAAATTAATTAATTTAAAAACTAATTTTTTTTATTTCTTTTTTTAATTTATTTATTTGACAGAGAGAGAGCACAAGCAGGGAGAGCAGCAGCAGGAGAGGGAGAAGCAGGCAATCTGCTGATCAGGGAGCCTGATGTGGGGCTTGATCCCAGGACCCTGGGATCATGACCTAAGCTGAAGGCAGACACTTGACCGACTGAGCCACCCAGGTGCCCCTAAATTTTAAGGATCTATCTCAATGGAAGTATTGCTAGAGATAATAAAATGGCAAATAAAAACCACAAACAAACCAAACAAATAAGTAATAAATACAACAACAACTAATGTCTGAATGCAATTTTGTTGTCTTATAAAGAAATTGTGGTGTTGGTTTGCTGATATATTTTTCTAGGTGTATATGGTTTGTACATGGTGAATATGTTTGTAAGAGTACAGGGCAAAGAGAGCATAAAGTGTTAGAAAATAATAGAAAATAAAATTAGGTATCATTATGGTATGTAATTATTAATTGGATTAAGTCATTTCTAGATATAGCTATTTTACCCATGGCAACATCACTAAAAGTTATCTGTTTATAACCAATAATTGAATAATAAATAAAGCAAGTTTATACTCTGATCGGTTAATTATTGGATTTCTACCACAAACTAGATTGAAATAATTGGTATTACTTGGGGGCAATTAAAACTAGACCTTATGTTGTTATGTACCATTTCATTTCTATTCCCAATGTTTTCTCCATTTCTTTTCTCTTATAATTGGTTTATTGTAATCAACAGCACAAGTCTTGAATCTCTAAGGACTTGATAAGAATAAATAAATAGTTATAAATCTTGAACTCAGAAATGTTTTGGAAAAAAATGCATTTGAAAATTATACATAGCTGCTGACTTCTGGAAAGGAGTTTCCACTGGAGTGAAGCAGAAAAATTGTATACTGGGATTGTTCTATTGCTATATTTCAATTTACGATGCACATTTTATGACAGTTACACAGGTAAGTAGTCTATTTACTAGAAAAGGAAAACATAAACCTACATTATTCTATTTAATCAAGAAATAGTTCATTGACAACTCATTTTCATTCAATCATTATTCTTAGCTGAAAGAAGAATAAATGGTCTATCTTTTAATAATTATATCAATTGGATGATAAATTCTCATTTGCTAGGACTTATATAATGCTATAAAACTACCTAAATCTATACAGGTGGTACTTACAAAATATAGAGATATTTTGAGAATAAGTTTTAGCCTTCACTTTATTTAGGAAAAAAAAATCATAAAAACAAGAATAGTTCATTTAAAGAATGGAAGAAACTAAAATATCTACTTTTAAAAGACATTCTCTCTTTTTCCCTCTGTTTTCTATTCTTCATTGCCAGCTTAATTTTTCTCTGCTTTCTTTTTCTCCACCAATTTTATGTGCATGCTCCCAGATTCAGAGACAGGTTTCAGTATAAGAAAGGGAATCCCTGCTGTTGGTTGTGGTTGGTTAAAGCTGGGTGCTGGGTCCTGGTTGAATTAGTCTTCTGCATTCCTGAGTGCCAGAGTAAGCATGTTAAAGAAAGGGAAGGAGCACTCTGGCTACTAGATGATTCATCTGATGACTTCTGTCAAAATTTTATACATCCACAGGAGGGGTGTGTATGTGTGTGTGTGTGTGTGTATGTGTGTGTGTGTGTAGGATATATACCACTATAAAAAAGTGATATATAAAATATATCACTATAAAAGTGGTGCCATTTCATCCATTGTTAGGTCTGTGATAAAAATATACTGGTGTGATACCACCATGTATCACCAATATCACACCAATTTATTTTTATCACCAGCCTAACAACAGTTTAAATGGCACCACTTCTATAGCAAGAACTCTTGGGAATAACTACTCCTACATCTCTACTCAACCTCACTTTTACTTCTGGGTCCATGGGAGACATTGTCAGTGATTCACACCAGTTTTTTTCAGACTACCCCTTACTCAGACCCTTCGAAATGATTAGAATTGGCCTACACAGTGCAAAATCATGTGTAACACCTGCCATTTGCCGTTCTTTGATATAATTAGCAAGGTATTAGGATTTGCAAATTACTGACAAATTTCCAACATAAAAAATTCCAACATATAACATTAAAGCTGAAAACATTCTTGTTAGTTCACCTTTTCTCATATTATCATAAAGCTTGTGGTCTAGAGAGGCAAAGTATTTTATCTAAGGCCATGTAACCTATTGTGAATAGTTCATTAAAACTATGTCTGTGCTTGTTTGTTTACGTGGTTATTTCTCAATTGCATATATACAGGAATTAATTTGAAGTTTATGAATAAAATGCTGTTTTTCATGATCAACTTAGTAAGTTTACCTTTACAGGTCAAGTCACATGCCATTTTCTCTGAGAAGTATTTTCTATCTTCTCCAAGAAAATTTAATTTCCATATTCTACTCCTACAGATTACTTTGTCCGCAACTACAGTTTGCCCAGTTTATCATTTATATTATAATTACTATACTTATGTGTTTACTGTCTTTTCCAAAATACTATGAATAGCTCCAGGACAGAAGTTTTGAGAATTGTTAGGACTGTTTGTAAATATTCCAACCCCCTCCTTCACACACATGGTATGATTGCCCTGACTAAACCCTTTTCAAATTGGTCATAGCCTTGTGATCTGAGCCACCTCTGTACTGAACCTTTAATAACCAGAGAGTGATGAGCCATATTCCCAACCCCTATCATGTGGATTGTGGGAAAATGTGTAAAAGATGTCAGTGGGGGTTTTTAAGTTACTATGTGAGCACAACACAGTCATGGTCACCCAAAAAGGGTCACGCAGTTTGAGAGAAATAAAATTTTAAGCTATAGTGATTTGGGATCATATTTTATTAATTACAGCAAAACTTATTTTATTCTGAGTAATATATTTGTTGTATCTTATCAATTCTTATATCAAAGGTTTGGTCCGTTTTAGTACTTTCTGAATTGATGTTAAATTGTGGTGATTCAGATGTTTTACATGTTGTTTAATGAAACACGTGTACATGTTATTTAATAAATAACAGTTGCCAAGTAACATCTCATCAACATAGCAAATGTCTCTATATACCAGAAATATTGTTATTATATCCAAAATTTGAATACTTCCCAAACAATCTATACAAGAGGAGGCCACTAGCTGAGTTGCTCTTTTGAAAAGAGCTCTAGCCTAGAAGCTGAAAAACCTGAATTTTAGTCTTGGTTTTTTAAATTGTTGGCTATAGTATCTTGGATGAGTTATTTAAAAATCCAACTTTTTTCCATATTATAAATGAGAAAAAAAAAAACCCTCTATATCACAAGTTTGTTAGGAAAATTTAGATAAAATATATTAAAGGATTTTTGAAAACTGAAAGGAGCTGTATAAGTGTAAGGTGTTAGTACCACAGTCCTAAGGATTTCCTAACTATATCAACATTTTTTCAGCATACAAGATTAAGCTTTCTATCCAATGCAATAAGCTAAGAAAAATATATAATATTTATAAATAACAAAGTGGAATAAAATAATATTTTTTAAGTTATATGATTTTCTTCCTGCAAGGTCCAAGAAATTCAACTAAGTTTTAAGAAACAAAAAGAAATCACAGGCCAGGCAGGGCTTACACTTCTTAGCTCCATATACAAAAGCTGTCTCCTGTGTGAAGTGGTTCCCCTGTTTGGAACAGGAAAACATTTTCACTTTGGTATTAGTTAAAAGTGAACACAAAATATCTAAATAAAACTTCTTGAAAAAAGTATCTTCCAAACATTTCTGAAAAGAAAAATGACAGTAACTTGGAAAATTGCAAAAGAAAATTATACATGAGCAGCAGGGTTTTGTTTTATATACACATATATATATATAAAATAACTGATTGCATCAATAGAAGAAAATCCTATTTATGATAAAAATTCATAAAGTATGACTAAACTTAAGAAATATGTAATATCAATATCAAGAGCACTACAAAATATTTATATATATTGTAAATATATATAAATATTATACAATAGGTATATTATATATAATATATAATAATGGAGAGTTACATTTGACATTTTGAATTAGAAAACTCAATACTGAAAAGACTTCACATCCGTATCGTCAATGCAATGCAATGTAGCAATACACCATTTCCTCTTTTAAAGTACAACTGGAAGAATTTGTCTACAAAACTAAAAATTGCCAAGAAACATTTTGTTAACATATTACCAGCTCTAAAACAGTAAAGAGCATATTATTAGTTTAAAAAGTACAGCTAGAAAAATATGATAAAAAGCATCATTTCAAAATTCCTGATATTAAAATTCCTGAATATTAAACTCATTAGCTTACTATTTGGGGGTTAAAAAGACCTATCTCTATTATACACCATAAACTTTGATTAAAATGCTAAATGAAAATCAAATCAGTACAAGTTCTAGAAGAAAATGAATAGTTGAGTATTTCCATAGGTCTTAGAATGAGCAGGACTTTATAAACATGACTCTAAAGGAAGGAAGATTTATGAATATAGTTACATAAAAATTTATACCTCTTGTGTGGATGTGAAAGGATATACATAATCAAATTTGAAAAACGAATAACATTGGAATATATATATGAAAAAGAACAGGTTGTTACCTCGAGTATATAAATGTATTTTGCAATGTAATAAAAACTGATGAAAAGCTCTTTATAAAACTTGGTAAAGGATAGTTACTACAAATTCATAAATGAAGACTTAGTAAGGATCAATAAAGTAATATAAGAATGTTCATCCACAGAGGAATGTGAATTAAAATAGCAAAGAAATAACAGTTTTGTATCCATCATGCCTGAGAAGACTAAGTAATTCCAAGAACTAGGTCAGCGAAGATGTAGAGAAATGGATGCTTTCACACATTGTTAATGGGTATGTACACTGGTTCATTTTGGGGAAAGTAAATTTTCCATTATGTATCAAAAGACATAAAAACAAAACAATCTAGAAATTCCAAAGAAATCAGAGTGCACAAAAATGTGTACAAAGAAATTATCACTAGTTGTATATAGCAGTTTAAGAATGATTATTAATAATCCCTGACTTTTTTTTTGGTTTGTCGTAAATTAGTTTATTTAATCTCACACAACCCTCTGAAAGCTACAGTTTTTTTGTTAAGCTTTTTATTTTAATTCTGGTATAGTTGACGTACAGTGTTAGTTTCAGGTATACAATATAGTGATTCAACAATTCTATATACTACTCAGGGCTCATCATGATAAGTATAATTTTAATCCCCATCATGATATGTAATATTACTATCCCCATTTTTTAAATGAGAAAACAGAGTGCCAGAGAGGTCACAAAACCTGCTAGTTTGCACAGTTTGTAATAAAAAGGCAAAACATTAGATAAAGCCTATTTAGTAATAGTGGATTGGTTTATTATATTCCTGCAATACATAAAAAGATATTCAGGTAGTCATTAAAGTGATATTGTAGAATAGTTAATGAGATGGGAAAATGTTCATGGTACATTGTTAAATGGAACAAGATAGTTTCCCAATAATATAATCTTTATGTTACCATAAAAAAGAAACAAAAGATTTATACATTTGCTTAGTACAAATACTAGAACCAAATATCAACAGTGATTATTTCTGGGTGTTGTAACTATAGGTTAGTTTCTATTTTAATCTTATGGCTTCTCTTTTTTTTTAATTTTCTATTGTGAGCATTAATCTTTTATAATGAAAATCATTTTTATCAAAAAATATTTTGAAAATTTGTATCAAGAAAGGGAGGTTATCTTCTATCACCATATGTATAGCCCAATTTAAGAGAATAGAAAAAAAGGGAGGGTCCATCATCTCTCATGGTTCGTCTGAGCATTCTAGAGGGGAGGGGGTTGGGGGGATGGGTTAGCCTGGTGATGGGTATTGAGGAGGGCACGTTCTGCATGGAGCACTGGGTGTTATGAACAAACAATGAATCATGGAACACTGCACCAAAAACTAATGATGTAATATATGGTGATTAACATAACAATAAAAAAATTAAAAAAAAAAAAAGAAAAGAAAAAAAGGGAGGAATTTCCCAAAGTCTAAGTGTAGACTAAATATAAGTATATTATTACCACTCCAGAATTCTTAAATAAAAGAAAATATTTTCTCCTTAACCTCTGGCATACAGGCTTATTGGTGCTGAAATATATTTATTGATAAAGAAGGTGGACTTTTGACATCAATAGCTTTTGGACTTTTCCACCTCTCCCCACTCTCTTTCCCTAATATCATTTTTAATGCATCATTTGGTTATAACTCCATCCAAATCTTTTAGGAGTCCAAACTTATCTCAGAGACCAATTGTAAAAGGAGGGTTGGTACTTAATGAAATAATCTCAGACTAGCACCTACTAAATTCATAGCAATGTTTTTAAGTCCTATGGAGAGACAACCTTTCGTTCTCAGAGAGCATAAGTGGAGAGAAATAATAGAAGCATACAGAAGACTCCTTAACAATAACATTGCATAAAAATAACTGCAAACATAGAAGAGGCATCAGGGGTAATAAGTGATTTCCAGTGACCTGAATGGTAATTGCTTATTTTAGAATATAGAGTGGTTACCATGGAGTAGAGTGCTTTTATAAGAATTTATGATTAAGAGGGATTTTAACTAACCACAAAATGCTGCACAAGTTTTGAATAGATGAAGGCAAGAGTCAAGGGTAGCCACAATGTAGTGGAAAGTGCACTAGGCTGAGAGGCATAAAATTAGGGTGCAGTCCTCATTCTGTTGCTTCCCAGGGGGAAAAATACAACCAAATAAATGACTTTTTTGAGATTCAGTTTCTTTCTTTGTAAAATGGGGAAAATATCTGTACCTACCTCACCAGGTTGTTGAAGACCAGTGAATGAGAGGAAGAGAAATAGGAAATGAAACTACAAATGTAGTTTGGAATCAAGTCATGTAGGTCATAATGTATTGAGAATACGGATTGCATTTCACCAGGAGAATGTTGCTCTTTGGTGGAATTTTAATGTCAATTTTCTATGGGAATGACTGGTGGCAGACTTATGTTATACCTCAGAATAGTTCATGTTTAATACACTATTTAATTAGATTTAGATAAGTGTAGTGGAAGCCAGATAGTTAAATACAAATAAGTGATGAAAATGAGTGACTGAAATGAAAAGTCAAAGCAAATTTCCAGCAAGCTTTACATTTTGGGTAAGATATGTGACAGAAGGGTCTGTTGAATAAGGGGACAAAAATATGCCTCTAAATTGTGGAGAAAATATTAGAAACATGTGATTCAACTTGCTTGGCCATACTCTCCAAGCTTAATGTGAACACCACAGTGCTGATTTGTAATTTAATTCCTTCCATATGGGTAATACATCCCCACTCTTGCTCTCATTTGAAACTTCACTAAAGACTAAATTAAGAACAAGCTATTATTCCTATTATACAGAAGAGAAAACTGAAGCACCAAGAGGGAATTTTGAGGAATCCAGCTTACGGCCTATGGTCTTTTTACTATAGGGATCATCTTTTCATTTTCAGGCCTTCTGTTGGCCATCGTAAGACTCAACTCCAAGCTCCTTCTCTTTCCCTTCTGTTCTGCCTCCAACTGTTCTGCCTCATTCAGAAAGCTATAGATTTTCTGATGGGAGACAACTACATTAAAGTGACCTCTCAGTGGGCTTGACTATTAAAAATGCTATTTCTGTATTTATCCTGGGTTTGGGGAAGGCACAGAGGAAACCCCTCCTCATTCCATCCTAAGGAAGTCTTAGAGTCAGCACTTTAGGAATCACAATACAGTATTTTAATGGAGAAGGGGCCCAGAGACCATTATCCAGAAGTTACTAAATGTCAGGACCATGGAGGCAGGCTTTATGGATTTCTTTAAAAAGCGTCATTAACTTGACTAATTGGAAAGTAGAGATTTGCAGACTTGTCTGCTTTTGGGGTGAGAAGACAAAGTCAATAGGATGTGTGTGCAGGACATGTGGGACTGTGATAAGCCACTAACTATTCCTGGCAGATGGACAATATGTTTGCACTTAGTCTACTGTAAAACAAGGGTGTTAACTGAAGCAGCAGGATTTAGCAGAACAAGCCACAAATTTGGAGTCACTCTGAACTAGACAACCATTCAGAGTCTACCAATTATAAACCTTGAGAATATAAAATAACTACTTAAATTCTCTGAGTTTAATTTTTACTTTTGTAAAACAGGGAGTATTCCACCTTTGCATGGTCCTTATTATAATTCATACTAATGGGCTCTGGGTAGAGATAATGAAGTGAAAGCACACTTACCTTTATTCCCTAAATGGAAATTAAAGATGTCTTAAATTGCACAAACCCACAGAGGAAAAGAGAAAAGAAGAGGAGATAAAAGCAATAAATTTTGAGAGCTGTGAAATTGATAGACAACTGTTAGGTGAGTATATCTGAGGAAGCTGAGTTCTACACCAGTAATGAGGAAAACAGAAAAGCCATTGGGTATATAATGCATATAAAACCCTCTCAAAAAAAAAAAAAAAAAGGCAGGGATTGAGTATCAGTACTTTTGAGAATGGGGATAAAGGCAAAAATTTAAAAAGAGTGAAATTATAAAAAGAAGCAATTATATTTCCATATAATCTCCCCACTTCATCTTCTAACTATTAGAAGATTAAATAGGGTAAAATAGGGGTTTCTGGTAAGAAGTTATCAGCCATGGTTGTCAGGGCAGTGATACACTGAAAATAGAAGGGTTGGGTGTTTTTTACACACTGACTGCTGAGACCTACCTCTCTCTTCCCTATCTTCTGGACAGGTTCCAGACAGGAGCATGGGAATTCTCTTGCAGGGGAAACTGATTCACCCAAGAAGAAAAGCATAAAGTAAACAAACCAGCCAGATTATCCTACAATTATCCCACAGTCTACAAGACTCACACATTGGCTCAAACTTCCAAATAGATTTTTTAGTTTCCCCACTCTTAAATACAAGAAGATAATTAAAAGTCACAAGCAACTGAAGAATGCCTCTAATATGAAAAATAAATAACAAACCAACAGAAAGAAAAAGCAATTCTGAATAAACTAAAACTATAAAAAGAAAACAAACAAACAAAAACCATTGACAGCCTCAGAGGAGTAGGAGAAAATATAGTCTATTAACAAGGGTAAGATGCTATAATATGGTATATTTAGAAAACAAAGAACTCTTAGTAATTACATGTAGTTATTTTATAAATATATATTTATATTAATACATTATAATGTATAATATACAAATAATTTTGTTTTATAGAGTAACATCTATAGATACAATATCAGAAATCAAAATTCAATAAAATACTTCAAATATTAAGTTGAAGAAATTTTACTGAAGGGGAACAAAAATAAAAGAGAAGGAAAGTTAGAGTGAAAAATGTATGAAAATTAGAATGATAGGAGGTCTGTCATCAAAATAAGGAGTATTAGAATGACCACAACCAAGAAAATAAAGATTTTTTTTAAATGGAGAGGATATTTTCAGGAGGATACTTCAAGAAATGTTTGTCAGGAAAAATACTTCCTGCTTATTTGGAAGAGTTCACTAAATGTCCCTCAAAAGAAATGAAAATAGATCAACATGATACAATGAACATCACATTGTTGTTTCCCCGTCCTGATCCAAGCTACCTTATATAATGAGTAAGATACTTCAGTAGCCTAATAAGCCTTTCTGTTCTTGATGGTCTTTAGTCATATCTGCATACAACCAAAGCAACAATTTTTAATTTAATACACCCAAGCCTTCTCATCACATTTAGAATACATTCAAAGTTCTGTCTCTGACTTATGAGTCTCCCCATGATCAGGCCCCTTATTAACTTTCCAATCTCCTTGCCTTCCATGCTCTCCCTTCAGCTTTGCTGGCTTACTTGCTGATGCCTGGACACACAACACTCAGGACGCTGCTACTGGCTTTTTTTCTTTTTGGCCCAGAATGACTTTTTTCTTCCATATATTTATATCTCTTCTTCTACAATTTTTTCTCAAGTTTCTGTGCAATGCAATCTCTTCAGACTTCCACTGACATGACAATCTATATTTTTCTTCCATCACTCTCTTCCTTTTTTTCTATTACTTTTCCTCAAAGCACTTATAATTAATTGAATAAATGAATAAGTAAATGAGTTTTCAGATTTATTCTCTTTGCTATAAAATACAGGCCCCGTGCTGGCAAAAACATAGTATACTTTATTGCTAAAACTGAGAGCTAGAACTGCTCCTGGGGAAGAGCAGACCTGTAATACATTTCTATTGGATTAAATAAAATTGTAGATATTTTCCATCTACTTTTATCTGTAGCTAGATCTTTGTCTTCCCTAAATTCCATTTTTTTAACTTGACCAAAGCAGAGATTTTCCTTATTTTTTTTACATTCTGTTTTAGTAAATCTATTTATTTTTTAATTTTTATTGTTATGATAATCAGCATACATTACATCATTAGTTTTTGATGCAGTGTTCCATGATTCATTGGTTGTGCATAAAACCCAGTGCTCCACAAAGAACGTGACCTCTTTAATATGCATCAGCAGGCTAACCCATTCCCCCATCCCCCTCCGCTCTAGAACCCTCAGTTTGTTTTTCAGAGTCCATCATCTCTCATGGTTCGTCTCCCCCTCCGATTTCCCCCCCTTCATTCTTCCCCTCCTGCTATCTTCTTCTTTTTTTTCTTAACATATATTGAATTATTGTTTCAGAGGTACAGATTTGTGATTCAACAGTCTTGCACAATTCACAGCGCTCACCATGGCACATACCCTCCCCAATGTCTAACACCCAGCCACCCCCTCCCTCCTACCCCCCACCACTCCAGCAAATCTCAGTTTGTTTCCTAAGATTAAGAATTCCTCATATCAGTGAGGTCATATGATACATGTCTTTCTCTGATTGACTTATTTCACCCAGCATAGCACCCTCCAGTTCCATCCACGTCGTTGCAAATGGCAAGATCTCATTTATTTTGATGGCTACATAATATTCCATTGTGTATATATACCACCTCTTCTTTATCCATTCGTCTGTTCATGAACATCTTGGCTCTTTCCACAGTTTGGCTGTTGTGAAAATTGCTACTATAAATATTGGGGTGAACGTACACCTTCGGATCCCTACATTTGTATCTTTGGGGTAAATACCTAGTAGTGCAATTGCAGGGTCATAGGGTAGCTCTATTTTCAACTTTTTGAGGAACCTCCATAATGTTTTCCAGAATGGTTGCACCAGCTTGCATTCCCACCAACAGTGTAGGAGGGTTCCCCTTTCTCCACATCCCCGCCAACATCTGTCATTTCTTGACTTGTTAATTTTAGCCATTCTGACTGGTGTGAGGTGGTATCTCATTGAGGTTTTGATTTGGATTTCCCTGATGCCAAGCGATGTTGAGCACTTTTTCAACATGTTGGCCATTTGGATGTCTTCTTTGGAAAAATGTCTGCTCATGTCTTCTGACCATTTCTTGATTGGATCATTTGTTCTTTCAGTGTTGAGTTTGATAAGTTCTTTATAGATTTTGGATACTAGCCCTTTATCTGATAGGTCATTTGCAAATATTTTCTCCCATTCTGTCAGTTGTCTTGCTTTTGTGGACTGTTTCTTTTGCTGTGCAAAAGCTTTTTATTTTGATGAAATCACAATAGTTCATTTTTGCCCTTCCTTCCCTTGCCTTTGGCAATGTTTCTAGGAAGAAGTTGCTGTGGCTGAGGTCAAAGAGGTTGCTGCCTCTGTTCTCCTCAAGGATTTTGATGGACTCCTGTGTCACGTTTAGGTCTTCCAACCATTTGGAGTCTATTTTTGTGTGTGGTGTAAGGAAATGGTCCAGTTTCATTCTTGTGCATGTGGCTGTCGAATTTTCCCAACACCATTTGTTGAAGAGACTGTCTTTTTTCCATTGGACATTCTTTCCTGCTTTGTCAAAGATTAGTTGACCATAGATTTGGGGGTCCATTTCTGGGATCTCTATTCTGTTCCATTGATCTATGTGTCTGTTTTTGTGCCAGTACCACACTGTCTTGATGAGGACAGCTTTGTAATAGAGCTGGAAGTCCGGAATTGTGATGCCGCCAGCTTTGCTTTCCTTTTTCAACATTCCTCTGGCTATTCGGGGTCTTTTCTGGTTCCATACAAATTTTAGGATTATTTGTTCCATTTCTTTGAAAAAAGTGGATGGTATTTTGATGGGGATTGCATTGAATGTATAGATTGCTCTAGGTAGCATTGACATCTTCACAATGTTGGTTCTTCCAATCCATGAGCATGGAACGTTTTTCCATTTCTTTGTGTCTTAATTTTTTAATGAGTATTTTATAGTTTTCTGAGTACAGATCCTTTGCATCTTTGGTTAGATTTATTCCTAGGTATCTTATGGTTTTGGGTGCAATTGTAATGGGATTGACTCCTTAATTTCTCTCTCTTCTGTCTTGTTGTTGGTGTTCAGGAATGCCACTGATTTCTGTGCATTGATTTTATATCCTGCCACTTTACTGAATTCCTGTATGAGTTCTAGCAGTTTTGGTGTGGAGTCTTTTGTGATTTTCCACATAAAGTATCATATCATCTGCAAAGAGTGAGAGTTTGACTTCCTCCTTGCCGATTGGGATGCCTTCGATTTCTTTTTGTTATCTGATTGCTGTGGCTAGGACTTGAATACTATGTTGAATACCAGTGCTGATAGTGGACATCCCTGCCGCATTCCTGACCTTAGGGGAAAAGCTCTCAGCTTTTTCCCATGGAGAATGATATTCGATGAAGGTTTTTCATAGATGGCTTTTATGATATTGAGGTATGTACCCTCTATCCCTATACTCTGAAGAGTTTTGATCAAGAAAGGATGCTGTACTTTGTCAAATGCTATCTCTGCATCTATTGAGAGGATCATATGATTCTTGTTCTTTCTTTTGTTAGTATATTGTATCACATTGATTGATTTGTGGATGTTGAACCAACCCTACAGCCCAGGGATAAATCCCACTTGGACATGGTGAATAATCCTTTTAATGTACTGTTGGATCCTATTGGCTAGTATTTTGGTGAGAATTTTTGCATCCATGTTCATCAAGGATATTGGTCTGTAATTCTCCTTTTTGATGGGGTCTTTGTCTGGTTTGGGTATCAAGGTAATGATGGCCTCATAAATTGAGTTTGGAAGTTTTCCCTTCATTTCTATCTTTTGGAACAGTTTCAAGAGAATAGATATTAATTCTTCTTTAAATGTTTGGTAGAATTGCCCTGGGAATCCATCTGGCCCTGGGCTTTTGTTTTTTGGGAGATTTTTGATGACTGATTCAATTTCCTTAGTGGTTATAGTTCTGTTCAGGTTTTCTATTTTTTCCTGGTTCAGTTTTGGTAGTTGATACATCTCTAGGAATGCATCCATTTCTTCCAGGTTATCTAATTTGCTGGCATAGAGTTGCTCATAATATGTTCTTATAATTGTTTGTATTTCTTTGGTGTTCGTTGTGATCGCTCCTCTTTCATTCATGATTTTGTTGATTTGGGTCATTTCTCTTGTCTTTTTGATAAGTCTGGCCAGGGGTTTATCAATCTTGTTAATTCTTTCAAAGAACCGGCTCCTAGTTTCGTTGATCTGTTCTACTGTTCTTTTGGACTCTATTTCATTGATTTCTGCTCTGATCTTTATTATTTCTCTTCTCCTGCTGGGTTTAGGCTTTATTTGCTGTTTTTTTCTCTAGCTCTTTAGGTGTAGGGTTAGGTTGTGTATTGGAGGCCTTTCTTGTTTCTTGAGAAAGGCTTGTATTGCTATATCCTTTCCTCTTCGAACTGCCTTTGCTGCATCACAAAGATTTTGAACAGTTGTGTTTTCATTTTCATTGCTTTCCATGAATTTAATTCTTTAATTTCCTGGTTAACCCATTCATTCTTTAGTAGGATGCTCTTTAGCCTCCATGTATTTGAGTTCTTTCCGACTTTCCTCTTGTGATTGAGTTCTAGTTTCAAAGCATTGTGGTCTGAAAATATGCAGGGAATAATCCCAATCTTTTGGTACTGGTAGAGACCTGATTTGTGACCCAGGATGTGATCTATTCTGGAGAATGTTCCATGGGCACTAGAGAAGAATGTGTTCCGTTGCTTTGGGATGGAATGTTCTGAATATGTCTGGGAAGTCCATTTGGTCCAGTGTGTCATGTAAAGTCTTAATTCCTTGTTGATGTTTTGCTTAGATGATCCGTCCATTTCAATGAGGGGGGTGTTAAAGTCCTCCATTATTATTGTATTGTTGTCAATGTGTTTCTTTGCTTTTGTTATTAATTGCCTTATATAATTGGCTGCTCCCATGTTAGGGGCATAGATATTTACCATTGTTAGATCTTATTGTTGGATAGACCCTTTAAGTAAGATATAGTGTCCTTCCTCATGTCTTATTACAGTCTTTGTTTTAAAATCTAATTTGTCTGATATAAGGATTGCCACCCCAGCTTTCTTTTGGTGTCCATTAGCATGGTAAATTTTTTCCACCCCCTCACTTTCAATGTTGGGGGTTCTTTGGGTCTAAAATGAGTCTCTTGCAGATAGCATATCGATGGGTCTTGTTTTTTTTATCCAATCTGATAGCCTGTGTCTTTTGATTGGGCATTTAGCCCATTTACATTCCGGGTAACTATTGAAAGATATGAATTTAGTGCCATTGTATTGCCTGTACAGTGACTGTTACTGTATATTGTCTGTGTTCCTTTCTGGTCTATGCTGCTTTTAGGTTCTCTCTTTGCTTAGAGGACCCCTTTCAAGATTTCTTGGAGGGCAGGTTTCGTGTTTGCAAATTCCTTTAGTTTTTGTTTGTCCTGGAAGATTTTTATCTCTCCTTCCATTTTCAATGACAGGCTAGCTGGATATAATATTCTTGGCTGCATATTTTTCTCGTTTTGTGCTCTGAATATATCATGCCAGTCCTTTCTGGCCTGCCAGGTCTCTGTGGATAGGTCTGTTGCCAGTCTAATGTTTCTACCATTATAGTTTACATATCTCTTCTCCCAAGCTGCTTTCATGATTTTCTCTGTCTCTGAGACTCGTAAGTTTTACTATTAGATGTCGGGGTGTTGACCTATTTTTATTGATTTTGAGAGGGGTTCTCTGTGCCTCCTGGATTTTAATGCCTGTTTCCTTCCCCACATTAAGGAAGTTCTCTGCTATAATTTGCTCCAAGATACCTTCTGCCCCTCTCTCTCTTTCTTCTTCTTCTGGGATCCCAATTTTTCTAATGTTGTTTCATCTTATTGAATTGCTTATCTCTCGAATTCTGCCCTCGTGATCCAGTAGTTGTTTATCTCTCTTTTTCTCAGCATCTTTTTTTTCCATCATTTGGTCTTGTATATCACTGATTCTCTCTTCTGCCTCATTTATCCTAGCAGTTATTGCCCCCATTTTTGATTGCACCTCATCAATAGCCTTTTTGATTTTGACTTGGTTAGATTTTAGTTCTTTTATTTCTCCAGAAAGGGTTTCTCTAATACCTTCCATGCTTTTTTCAAGCCCAGCTAATATCTTTAAAGTAATTATTCTGAACTCTAGGTCTGACATCGTTCTAATGTCTGTATTGAGTAGGTCCCTGGCAGACGGTAGTACCTCTTGTTCTTTTTGTTTAGGTGACTTTTTCCGTCTCGTCATTTTGTCCAGAGGAGAATAGATGAATGAGAGAACAAAATGCTAACAGGTTAAAACTTCCTTAGAAAATATACTCTAATCAAATCAGAAAAAACCTGAAACCAGGGGAAAAGAAAGGGAAAGAAAGAAAAAAGAGAAAAAAAAAGAAAAGAAAAAGATAAAAACAGAATAAATCAAATAAAAACAGAATATGATCAAATATGATCAGGCTGGTGCATAGATCAGTGCCACACACTAGATTCTGGGTGTATTTTAGTCTGTTAGAAGAAAGTACCTCCTAAAATTTTAAAGAAAGAAAGACTTATATTGTACAAATAAGGGTTGAAACGATGAAGGGTTGAAATATGACTGTAAAGATGAAAATTATAAAAAATTTTAAAAAAGGATTTGATAAGGTGTTTGAAAAATGAAAGAAGAGAATTAAAAAAAAGAAAGAAAGAAAGAAAAAAAAATGGGAGAGAATGTGATCAGGCAGGAGTATAGAACAAAGCCATACACTAGAGATTTAGGGTATATTTTGATCTGTTAGAAGAAAGTGTATCTCAAAATTTTAAAGAGAGAAAACTTATATATATATCTGCCAAAAATAAGGGTAACTACTATGAAGGGATAGAATATGACTCTAAAAATGAAAAATAAAAATGTTTTTTTAAAAAAAGGGATTGATAAGATGTTGGTTGAAAAAGGGAAAAAGAAAAATTAAAAAAAAAAAACAGTTAAACTTTGAAAGACTAATGAATCATGGTAAAAAAGCCATGAATTCTATGTGCAGTATTCCCCTAGCAGTGGAGTTCTGCCGTTCTCATTGATCGGTAAACTTGGTCTTGGCTGGCTGTTCTTGCTGATCTTCTGAGGGAGGGGGCCTGTTGCCGTGGTTCCCAAATGTCTTTGCCGGAGGCGGAATTGCCCCGCCTTTGTTGGTCTGGGCTAAGTAATCTGCTCGGTTTTGCCCTCGGGAGCTTTTGTTCCCTGCAAGCTTTCCGTACAGCTTTGGAGGAGGACAGTGAAAATGGCAGCCTCCCAATCTCTGCCCCAGAGGAGCTGAGACCTCGGGGCCCTGCTTCTCAGTGCGCCCCCAGAGAAAAGCAGTCAGTCACTCCCGTCTCCCCAGTCCCCGGCCGCACTCCGTGCTCACCCGGCCTGTGACCGAGCGTTTCTATCTCTGGCACCCGACCCCGTGTGGAGTCTCCAAACCCAGCGGATCCCTGCAGTGCGGACCCACGCAGCTCCTCCCAGGGGAGGAAGCGGAGTCTCCCTGGCTCTGCCACTTGTTGGGTCCCTGCTGGAGGAGCAGTGGCCCAACTGGGCCGCGGATCACAGTTTATGGCAACCCCGAGCTGAGAGCCTGCGCCTCGGCTCCGTCTCTGCAGCCGGCTTCCCCACTCTGATACCTGGGAGCTCTGCTGCACTCGGGCACCCCCAGTCTTTCTGTGACCCCAAGGGTCCTGAGACCACACTGTCCTGCGAGGGTTCCACCTCCCGCTTAGCCACTGGAGTGACGTCCCTCAGCGGAGCCAACTTTTAAAAGGTCCGATTTTGTGCTCCGTGGCTCTATCACTTGCCAGAAGCGGCCGGCGGAGGCCCCTCCCCCGCCGTCTATCCTCCCGAATATCGCCTCGGATTCACTTCTCCGCACGTCCTACCTTCCAGAAAGTGGTCGCTTTTCTGTTCAGAGAGTTGTTGCTATTCTTCTCTTCGGTCTCCTGTTGAGTTCGTAGGTGTTCAGAATGGTTTGATCCCTATCCAGCTGAATTCCTGAGACCAGACGAAATCCAGGTCTCCTACTCCTCCGCCATCTTGCTCCACCCCCCCCCCCAGGTGTTCTTTATTTTTAAAACAGGCTCCTGGAGGGGAGTATAGTAGATTCTCTCTAGATCTACCGAAAGTAGGGAGGGGAGCTAAAACAAATGTTCCTGACAGGGGAGTTTGGAGGAGCCTGTTCTGAGGAGGCCTTCTAATTGTTTCCATATAGGGCTCTAGGAAAGTGGTGGGGGGAATCTCAGAAAGAAACAGCTGCGTGGTCACCCTGGGGGACTTTAATCCTGGAGTCTTGCTTTGTTAAAGAACCCATCTTCAAACTCACTTGAAAATGATTTCACTTCTATCTTCTGGACATGGACACCAAAAATGTTAGCAGTGGACAGTTTTCTGGAAAATGTAGGATGTCAAGAATCTTCATTCATCCCTGCAGGAAGGACATGGAACTCTAGTAGGGCCTGTGGTTGAATTTGTTTCCAGGCAAGTGGGTTGAGGATTAAAATAATAATAATGATGATGATTATGATGATGATTTCATAATAATAATGATAATGATAAAAAATTTACTTGGACAAATTCAAAACCTGTGATTCTTATTCTTATCAGGGGAGTAAAGTTCTTAGTTTCTATAAATGGAATGTTTTACCCATATAGTATAACAGAAATAAAATAATCTCAGTTACACCAGAAATTTTGACTTTGCATTCAAAATTCAGGCAGGAGGTGTATACTGAGCATGAATGGTGCAGATGCTGTAGGGGTATAATCAAATACAAGGCATAATCTCAGGGGAATAAAACCTATCTGAGAAGATACTGCAATTCCTCTATTCTAAGAATTCATTGCATGTGAGATGGACAGTCAATTTAATAACAATTTTGCCTTTGGAGCAAACAGCAACTGTAATTATTTTAGCTGAGCATACTAGTTCTAACGTGTGTCCTTTCCTGAATTTTAGTTTGACAAACTGTGTCTTGCAATGAAGAAAATATAAGAATTGAAAATATGAGGGAGGGAATGGTAAGAACCGTATGAGTGAATAGATAATAAATGATTTATGAGATGAGAAACAGTTTCAGTGGGAAAGTCTGTGTATTCTAGGGTGAATGAAGAGACCATTCTGGAAGCAGAGGCATGCTCCCTATGACGATGCATCTATCTGTGGCTTTAACATGGGAGGTAGACCCCACAACATTCAGGACTTATACATAAAGAGTTTGGTTTTCCTTCAGTTCATCCTTTAAATTAAAAGATCACAAACAGGCTTGAGTCTACAGATAGAAGTACTTTCTTTGGTACCCAGTGTGTTTTGGAAATAATGGACTTAGGGGGCACCTGGGTGGCTCAGTCATTTAAGCATCCACTCTTGATTTCAGTTCAGGTCATGATTTCAGGGTTATGAGATCGATCCCCATGTAGGGCTCCTTGCTGAGCAGGGAGCCATGCTTAAGATTTTCTTTCTCCCTCCCCCTCTGCCCCTCCCCTTGCTCTCATGCTCTCCCTTTCTCAAAAAAAAAAAAAAAAAAAAAGAAGGAAAAGAAAGAAAGAAAAAAAGAAAAAAATAATAGGCTTAGTTGCTAACTTTTAAGAAATATCATGAGATTTCTGGGGCGCCTGGGTGCCTCAGGTGGTTAAGTGTCTGGCTTTGTCTCAGGTCATGATCCCAGGGTCCTCAGATCGAGTCCCACATTGGGCTCCCTGTTCAGTGGGGAGCCTACTTCTCCCTCTGCCTGACGCTCCCCTTGCTTGTACATTATCTCTCTCTCTCTCTCTCTCTGTGTGTCAAATAAATAAAATCTTTTATTTTTAAATATAATTTTTAAGATTTTATTTATCTATTTGACAGAGAGAGGGAGAGACAGTGAGAGAGAGAACACAAGCAGGGGGAGTGGGAGAGGGAGAAGAAGGCTTCCCATGGAGCAGGGAGCCCGATGCGGGGCTCGATCCCAGGACTCTGGGATCATGACCTGAACTGAAGGCAGATGCTTAACGACTGAGCCACCCACGTGCCCCATAAATAAAATCTTAAAAAAAAAATGATGAGATTTCACATAAAAACCAGATCTGACTCTTGGCAACACTAGGTCTTCATTGTCACCTGGCAATAGTTAGGGAACATGGGTAACTTAGCAATTTCAGACTGGGCACATGGTATCTGGTTAGCCACAGTCACATCTCCCCTGCTTCTCTCATTTAGGTTTCCAGCTTGGTTCCTGTAGATATGCTTATTTGCCCCCTAACCTCTAGAAGAAGGCTTCATTATACTTTTCCTCTGCTTGGACATGGATGCTATCTACCTATTTTGTTCTGCTTGCTCTAGTACTTACTGTGCCTCTTTGGTCAAGTGATTTAAACTCCCTTTGCCTCAGTCTCCTGTTCTATAAAACACAATTATAAATAGTACCTACCTCATAGGGTCATATGAATATTAAATTATTTATTTCTGTCAAAGTATTTGGAACTGTTCCTGGCAAATAATAAGTTCTCAGTGCTACTATCATCATGATCATTATCATCCTCCAAGGCTTAGAGTGTGGCCTTCTAACCAAAATCTTCATGACCACCTTTACCCCAAAGTGGTACATCCTCCTTTGTCCCACACTATAAGTAGCACAAATCTTTCCAAGTCCTGAAAATCTTGTATTAAAAATATGAGCATATGCCCTCATTCCTCTATCAAATCACAATCTCATTGATGACAAGGGCTATGTTTTATTCATCTATGAGTTACCAGAATCTGACACAATACACAGTGTTACACAGTAGGAAATACATCCTTAACAGACTTAAATGCAATTACTTTTATTTGGAATTTGTTGTTGAATCCCACACATTAGGGCATGGGTATGCCTTGAGACCAAATGGCAAAAGACAAAATCCCATCACTATGTACTATTTTCTGTGTTAATAGCAATATGTTTATTATCCTCATGCTCATCTATTATGTTTATCTCCCAATGATATATATTTTTTCAAGGCAAGAATTAAGTCTGGGTTATGTTTTTCAAACTTTTAATGTGTTTTCAGTGGATTCCATAAGTAGGTCTTTGTGTCCATAGCCTCTATCACAATGTCTGGTAAACATAAGTACCTTCCAGATGTTGTCTATGGAATGAGTAACTGAATGAATAAATGTATGAATGAATGTCATTCTCTAGCTAGAGATCGACTCCTGTTAAAGACAACAGGGATGGGGCACCTGGGTGGCTCAGTCGGTAAGCATCTGCCTTCAGCTCAGGTCATGATCCCAGGGTCCTGGGATCAAGCCCCACATCGGGCTCCCTGCTCAGTGGGAGGCCTGCTTCTCCCTCTCCCACTCCCCCTGCTTGTGTTCCTGCTCTTGCTATCTCTCTCTCTCTGTCAAATAAACAAATAAAATCTTTAAAAAAAAAAAAGACAACAGGGATTATGCAAACAATTAATCATGGAACACTACATCAAAAATTAATGATGTAATGTATGGTGATTAACATAACATAATAAAAATAAATAAATAAAAATTTAAAAAAAGAAGTGCTTGATTGCAATAGTCTATCTAAAGTTGCATATAAAAGGGCTACCTAAAGTTCTAAGGTCCCTTCGCTATTACTACTACACTATTACTAGTTACAAATTCCACATGATGGAGATGGTTATCTAGAATTTACAGAAGAAGAAGAAGAAGAAATAATTGTTACAATTAAGGGAAATGCTGTAATTAAATTGTTTCAAATTAAGTTTGTTCTACTTACATAAAGCAACCCCCACATTCTGAAGATGATGTAACTATTAATTGGTCTGAGGGATTGGTAATTGAATAATGAAGACACAGGTCAGATTAAGGACAAAAATAAATATGCCCAAAGGTGAAATTTTATCTGGCTCAAGAGGGATGAAAAGTAATAGGAGATCTCATGTAAATTGATTATCTATTAAACAAGAACAACAACAACAAAAAGACAACAAGGATTCAAGTCTCTTTTAAAGAGCCATGAAGTGGGTGCCTGGGTGACTCAGTTGGTTAAGTGACTGCCTTTGGCTCAGGTCATGATCCTGGAGTCCCAGGATCGAGTCCTGCATTGGGCTCCCTGCCCAGTGGGGAGTTTGTTTTTCCCTCTGACCCTACCCCTCTTGTGCTCTCTCACTCAAATAAATAAATAAAATATTTAAAAAAATATAAAGAGCCACAAAGAAATTCTTAAACCTCTTTTCTCCCTCCCATAACCATATCTACTCGTTGCTGCATTATCAGACCTGCAAGTCAACTGGTAGTTCTTCCCTCACCCTGTTAGATACTCATATGTAACTGAAGGAAGCAATACAGAGCTTGGAAGACATTTTAAGTAACTTCTGAAGAGGGCATAGACACATAGTTCAAAGTGACTTTCCCCTACAAGGACACAACTATGCCCTGAACTAGAACACAGTACTAGTTCTTATTGAATGTGAAAAGGAAGTAACCATTTACTTCCTTATGAAGATGTGAAAATGACAGATAGATGTTTTTACAAATGGTGGTAAAGAGGCAGGTATTCAAAATGGGTTTAGACACTTAATCGGAGGAGCTTCTATAGATTCAGTACATTTTATAGAAAATAATATCTTGCATTTTGAATGCAGTTAGCAATTACTCACACATGTTCATCAATTTGATGCTCACAATCAACCTTGGGAGGTGGAAGAGTACCGACCTTAAATTTTCTGATGAAGTAACTGAGGCTTAGGATTTTAAGCCCCAAAGTTTAAAACAGATTAGAAAAATTTCTGTGAAAAATGTGTATGCATTTCAGATTAAATAGAGTTGACCACCTAACTGCCTTTTCACCAGCTGCCCTCATATTAATGCCAAATGTTTCATACATTGTATTTATAAGGTAGATTATTCTAGATACAAATTTCAAGGATTCAGGCCTTCCCAACTATATCTAATTCCTATAATCATAACTTTAAAATTCTCTGACATGTAATACAAGGTATAATTTCAAGTTCTCAGATTCTCACTCTGGCTTTTCATCTGAAGGCTGTGGGATAACCTTCAAAAGCAGTCCTGCCATTAACATTTACATTAACCTTCATCAGTTTCTCTTTCAAAGACAGATTGCTTTTCATTTCCCCTACATCTGTCTTGATCTGAATAACCTTTATTGGTACTTAGTTTACAACCTTTGGGGATTTTTTTTTTTTTTGAGATATCAGTTTATTGCAACTTTGGAGAAACAAAGAAACATCTTCAACAGGGATATCTGACACATAGGCATGGACATGACAAATCATCATTTCTCCCTTAAAGGCGGGTGGCTACTTACATTACCAGTAAGTATTCCATTATGTTTGTATTCCAGTAAGCCCCATGGTATAATATGTCAATAAATTTACAAAGTGTTATATGCCATAATAATACCATCCTCTACTTCTGCAGAAGCATACCTATCTCTCATAAATACTTATTCAATGTACATTAAGCCCCTTGATAACAGACACCATGGCCGATTTACTTATCCCTGTCCTTCCCAGTGCCTATCAGATACTGATGCATAGCAAACATTCAACAAGTACAGAATAACGGCTGATTGTGTCTACAACCTTCATGGGAGACTCAAAATTCACATTTATTTATAAAGAGCATCGGGAGTCCTTCAGTCTAGAAACCATTACCTTCAGTGGATTTGCACTCATGCCTCCTTCTCCTCAGGATTTCTAATGAAAAATGTTAAACATACAGAAAACCTGAAATAATTTTACAAAGAACCCCCATATAATCATCATCTAGATTCCATAACATCTTACTATACTCGCTTTATTAAATATCTAGTCATCCCTATGTCCCCCCATCACCCATGGCCTTTTTTACTCTTTTTATGTTTCAAAGTAAGTTGCAGACAGCCATACATGCCCCCTCAACTACTTCAGCAAACCTATCAACAAGAATTCAACATTTGTTTATGATTATTTTTCTATTTTTAAGTAAATTTTACATATGAGGAAATTAATCTTAAGAATGCATTCAGTGATGGGGCGCCTGGGTGGTTCAGTCATTAAACGTCTGCCTTCAGCTCAAGTCATGATCCCAGGGTCCTGGGATCAAGCCCCGTGTCAGGCTCCCTGCTCAGCGGAGAGTCTGCTTCTCCCTCTCCCTCTTCCACTCCCCCTGCTTGGGTTCCCTCTCTCACTGTCTCTCTCTCTCTGTCAAATAAATAAAAATAAAAAATAAAAAAGGTTTAAAGAATGCATTCAGTGAGTGAGACATGCATATACCTATATAACCCAATCCTCTGTTAAGAAATGAGATATCACATTCTTTATCCATTCATCTGTCAATGTACATCTTGGCTCTTTCCATAGTTTGGCTATTGTGGACATTGCTGCTATAAATGTCGAGGTGCACTTATACCTTCGGATCCCTACATTTGTATCTTTGGGGCAAATACCTAGTAGTGTAATTGCTGGGTTATATGGTAGCTCTATTTTCAACTTTTTGAGGAACCTCCATACTTTTCCATAGTGGCTGCACTGGCTTGCATTCCCACCAACAGTGTAGGAGGGTTTCCCTTTCTCCACATCCCCACCAACATCTGTCATTTCCTGACTTGTTAATTTTAGCCATTCTGACTGGTGTGAGGTGGTATCTCATTGAGGTTTAGATTTGGATTTCCCTGATGCCGAGGTATATATATATATATAGATAGATAGATATAGATGTCTATATCTATATATATAGATATCTATATAGATATAGATATAGATAGAATGGAATATTATGCAACCATCAAAAGGAATGAAATCTTGCCATTTGCAACGATGTGGATGGAACTGGAGGGTATTATGCTGAGCAAAATAAGTCAATCAGAGAAAGACATGTATCATATGACCTCACTGATATGAGGTATTCTTTTTTTTTAAAGATTTTATTTATTTATTCATGAAAGACAGAGAGAGAGAGAGAGAGAGAGGCAGAGGGAGAAGCATGCTCCCAAGGAGCAGGGAGCCCAGTGCAGGGGACCCTGGGATCATAACCTGAGCCAAAGGCAGACGCTTAACCATCTGAGCCACCCACGCACCCTATGAGGAATTCTTAATCTCAGGAAACAAACAGAGTGGCTGGAGTTGTGGGGGGTGGGAGGGATGGGGTAGCTATGTGATAGACATTGGGGAGGGTATGTGCTATGGTGAGTGCTGTGAATTTTGTGAGACTGTTGAATCACAGACCTGTACCTCTGAAACAAATAATACATTATATGTTAAAAAAAAAAAGAAGATAGCAGGAAGGGAAAAATGAAGAGGGGGAAATTGGAGGGGGAGATGAACCATGAGAGACGATGGACTCTAAAAAACAAACCGAGGGTTCTAGAGGGGAGGGGGGTGGGAGGATGGGTTAGCCTGGTGATGGGTATTAAAGAGGGTACATTCTGCATGGAGCACTGGGTGTTATATGCAAATAATGAATCATGGAACACTACATCAAAAACTAATGATGTAATGTATGGTGATTAATATAACAATAATAATAAAAAAAAAGATGTGGTATATACATACAATGGAATATTATGCAGCCATCAAAAAACCCACAAAATCTTGCCATTTGCAATGACATGGATGGAACTAGAGGGTATTATGCTGAGCGAAATAAGTCAGTCAGAGAAAGACATGTATCATATGATCTCACTGATATGAGGAATTCTTAATCTCAGGAAACAAACTGAGGTTTGCTGGAGTGGTGGGGAGTGGGAGGGTTGGGGTGGCTGGGTGATAGACACTGGGGAAGGTATGTGCTATGGTGAGCGCTGTGAATTGTGTAAGACTGCTGAATCACATACCTGTACCTCTGAAACAAATAATACATTAGATGTTAAAAAAAAAGATAGTAGGAAGGGAAAATGAAGGGGGGGAAATCGGAGGGGGAGACGAACCATGAGAGACTATGGACTCTGAGAAACAAACTGAGGGTTTTGGGGGGAGTGGGAGGATGGGTATTAAAGAGGGCACGTACTGAATGGAGCACTGGGTGTTATACGCAAACAATGAATCATGGAACACTACATCAAAAACTAATGATGTAATGTATGGTGATTGACATAACATAATAAAATAAAATAAATTAAAATAAATTAAAAAAAAAAGAAATGAGATGTCATGCTAAAGAGTGCCCTCATGGCCTTTCCCAAAAGCCCATCCCTACCCAAGTAATGTAACCATGGGTCTAATTTTTTTCCATGTTTTTGTTTGTTTGCCTTTATAGCACTTCATAGTAGTGTGTATTCTTTTACATAACATAGTTTTTTTATCTCAGCATAATGCTCTTAAGATTTATTCATTTTGTTGTTTCCACTGTATTGTTTAATAATATTCAAATGTTTTACCAGTACTTTCTAAATCTAGAATGTACTCTGGCCCTGCCTCACCCTGAGGTGTCAGTCCTCTTCCTATCCCCATTGAACTCACCATTATTCAGCCATACTGTCTCCTTAAAAAGAAAAATAATATATATGACTTTTTATTGAATTATAATTAACATACAGGGCTAAATTAGTTTCAGATATACAATATAATGATTCAGCAACTAAGTTCCTTGGTGCTCATCATGATGAGTGTACTCAATCCTTTTGATCTAGTTCACCCGTTCCCCCCACACACATTGTCTTCTCATCCTCCTAGAAATGCAAACTCTGAGCTCACATAGCCTTTGCTTGCACTTGCTGTTCCCTCCACCTGGTTCTACATAATAACAGCTTCCTTTGCAGCCTTTAGGTCTCAACTCATATATCATTTCAGAGGTTTCTTTCCAACTATCTGAAGTAGCCCCCCTTGTCCCAGATTATTTGCTGTCATAGCATTTTACTTATTAGCTCTTATCACAAGCTAAAATTATCTTGTTTGTTGGCTTTTTTAATCTTTTGTCTCCTCTATAAAATTATAAGATTTATAAGTCTAACACCCATGTCTTTTCTGTTCATCTTATATTTTCAGAATAAGCACAATTAGGGGCACATGGTAAGTATTTTATCAGAATTTGTTGTCAAATATATTGAATATATTGTTTTGTTGCCAAACAATACATCAACAATATTAACAATATTAACACCCCTTGAACTTAGTGTTCTACTGAACAAAACATGGTTTTAATTAATACTAAAATGCAAGTACCCATGGAATAGATAATTCTTTAAACTTTCTTAGTCATTTATGTTTAGTGGGAATGACTTCATAATTTTACTCCTAAAGATGTATTTTGGAAAAAATAACATTTCCTATCTTATGGCCTGTTCGTCTTCCTGAAGCACTTTGAAGTACAGTGTTTCATCTGGTTCTGAAGCCTAGAGATTAACATATTATTAGAGAGGTTTTGGAGAAGAGAACAGAGGTCAGAAAAGGGAATAATTTATCTAAGATTGCACATCTGGTAACAAGTGTAGCCATGATTCCCATTTCAGATTCTAGGTTCCTTTCCACTTCTTCATGTAGAAAGACACTAGGACCTTCAGGAAGAGTGAATAAATAACACAAACTGCAAAGTGGGGGAATCAGCTTCATGAATACCAGCTTATTCAATCCATTCAATAATCCTGTTTGAGAACCATGGCTGTCCCCATTTTATTTTTTCCCAGCTTTATTGGCAAATAAAAATTATATATATACATATATATATATATATATATGGAGTACAATATGTTGTTTTGATGTTCCTATACATTGTGAAATGATCAGCACAATCAAGCTAATTAACATATCCATCACCTTACATAGTTACCTTTTTTTGGTGGTGGTGATGGTAGCGAGGAGAGTTAAAATCTTGTCTCTCAGCAAATTTCAAGGATACAGTAGAGTATTAACTATAGTCACCATGCTATCCATTAGTTTTCCAGCATTTCTTCATTTCTGAATAACTGAAATGTTGTACACTTCGACCAACATCTCCCCATTTGCCCCACACTTTGGCCCCATTCTATTCTCTGCTTTTATGTGTTCAACTTTTTTCACATATAGATAAAATGATGCAATATTTATCTTTCCATGTCTGATTTATTTCAATTAGTAATGCCCTACAAGTTCATCCATGGTGTAACAATGGCAGAATTTCCTCCTTTTTATGGTTGAATAATACTCATGTGTGTGTGTGTGTGTGTGTGTGTCACACTTCCCCTATCCATTCATTTGTTGATGGGAAACAATTAGATTTTTTCTATATTTTGGCCATTGTGAATAATGCTGCAATGAATATATGGGAGAGCATATATCTCTTTGAGAAACTGATTTTATTTCCTTTGGATATATATCCAGAGATGGGATTGCTGGATCAATCAATTTAATTTTTTGAGGAACCTCCATATTGTTTTCCATAATGGCTGCACCAAGTTACATTCCCACAAACAGTGTATAAGAATTCCCTTTTTTCCACATCCTCACCAGTACTTGTTATATTTCACCTTTTTGATAACAGTCATTTTAACAGGTGTGAAGTACTAACTCACTGGTTTTGATTTGCATTTCTCTACTAGTGATGGTGACCATTTTTCATATATATGTTCACCATTTATATGTCATCTTTTGAGAAAGGTCCACTCAGGTCCTTTGCCTGTTTTTAATCAGTTTATTTTTTCCTATTGATTATATGAGTTCTTTATATATTTTGAGTATTAACTCCTTTTGAGATACATGGTTTGTACATATTTTCTTCCATTTCATAGATTGTCTCTTCACTCTGCTGATTATTTCCTTTCCACAGAAATGCTGTCCTCATTTTAAGAGCATCTGTGGCAAACCCTGTAGTATTATGAACTGACCATAAACAATGAGCTTATATGGTGTATTTCCCATGAGTAAAGATATACACACTCAGGTGTGTGAGTCAGTATCACAGAGGGAAAGAAATCTTCCAAGAATTACTAAGGAGTATATTTGATCTTGAGAATACAAAGATAAGAAAACAGTTCCTGTCCTTGTTAAAATTACATCTAAAAATGAAACAGACAAAAACATATATAACTTATGCCCTATGAAAGATACAGAGTCCATGTGTATACTCTGTAAAAGAACAGGAAGAGACATCTAATTTACCTTAGTGGGTTAGAGGTGCTCTGCCTTAAGGCAACATTAAAGTTCAGACATAAAGACTCTGTTTAAGTTAGCCAGATGAGAGGTGGAAGAAAAGTGTTCTACACAAAGAAAATCATGTACACAAAGGCTCTAAGAGGACAGGGCCTGAAGTTTTCAAATAACCAAATTGTGTAGACTAGGCCTAGAATATAGTGGTTATAGAAGAGCCAAGAGATATAAAGAAGGACTAGAGTATGTCTGGACATTCTAAGTCAGTGAGTTGTGAAGTTTTCCTACCTGTGGCAGAAAACCACTGAAGAGAAGTGGGCAATGAAATTATAGTACCAACTGTGGATTCCGAACTTGACAAATTTACTTAACATTTCTAAAGTTTCTTTTCCTCATTTATAAAATTAGAGTGAAGCCTGTGCTTATTTCATTGCATTATGAAAAGAAATAAAATAATACAAAAATGTTTGTAGAATTATAATTGCTTACCATATTATCATTATAAATATTTTAGCTATTTTATAATAATATGTTCTTTTATATTTATTGAATATTTTAACCCTGACTGTGATTGATAAAAGAGGTAAGTGAAAAAGAGGTAGCAAGGGAAACAAAGGCAAAAATGAACTATCGGGACTTCATCAAGATAAAAACCTTTTGCATAGTAAAGGAAAGAGTTAACAAAACCAAAAGACAGCTGACAGAATGGGAAAAGATATTTGCAAATGACATATCAGATAAAGGGCTAGTATCCAAAATCTATAAAGAACTTATCAAACTCAAAACACAAAGAACAAATAATCCAATCAAGAAATGGGCAGAAGACATGAACAGACACTTCTCCAAAGAAGACATACCAATGGCTAACAGACACATGAAAAAAATGCTCAACATCATTCGGCATCAGGGAGAAACAAATGAAAACCATAATGAGATATTACTTTGCACCGGTCAGAATGGCTAAAATAAACAACTCTGGGAACAACAGATGTTGGTGAGGATGTGGAGAAAGGGGAACCCTCTTACACTGTTGGTGGGAATACAAGCTGGTGTAGCCACTCTGGAAAACAGTATGGAGGTTCCTCAAAAAGTTGAAAATAGAGCTACCTTATGACCCACCAATTGCACTACTAGGTATTTACCCCAAAGATACAAATGTAGTGATCTTAAGGGGCACCTGCACCCCAATGTTTATAGCAGCAATGTCCACAATAGCTAAACTATGGAAAGAACCCAGATGTCCATTGACAGATGAATGGATAAAAATATGTAGTGTGTGTGTACACACACACACACACACACACACACACACACACACACAGCAATAGAATACTACTCAGCCATCAAAAAAAATGAATTCTTGCCATTTGCAATGACGTGGATGGACCTAGAGAGTTTATGCTAAGCAAAGTTAGTCAATAAGTCAATCTTATTTGAGATAAGACAATTATCATATCATCTCTCTGATACATGAAATTTAAGAAACAAAACAGAGGATCATAGGGGAAGGGAGGGAAAAATAAAACAAGACAAAACCAGAGAGGGAGACAAACCATAAGAGACTCTTAATCATAGAAAAGAAATTGAGGGTTGCTGGAGGGGAAGTGGGTGGGGATAGGGTAACTAGGTGATGGACGTTAAGGAGGGCATATGATGTTATGAGCACTGGGTATTATATAAGATTGATGTTTCACTGACTTCTACCCCTGAAACTAGTAACGTACTATGTGCTATATATTGAATTTAAATTAAAAAAAATATTAGGGGCAGGCAATGCATTGTAGCTATTGTCAGGTTATTTGGCTAAAAATTTCTTTGACATAGATACTTGTCTTTCAGAGGATCAAAATACGATGAAATATATTAAAAATAAAAAAGAAGTAGCAAGGACAATTCTGATTTTCTGGCATAAGAATCACCTGGGTGGATAGATGGCTCAAACATAGATACACTTGGAAGTTAGACAAGTGATCTGGACAGGAGATCCAACTCTGAGAATCACTGAAATATGGATGACATTTAAAATGCAGATGAGATTTTCTGGGGAGGGAATGCCAATAAGAAAAAAAGTAGCACCAGCATTGAAACACAGAGTGACACCGAAATTAGGTTTCAAACTTGGAGAAAAAGAGATATTAAGAAGACTGAGCTTAGAGATAGGTAGGAAAAAACAAGGGCAATGAAGCTGAGGGAAGAGAATGTTCCAAGGAGATGAAAATTATCAGCTGTCCCAAATGATATCAAATGAGTTCTGAAAAAAACTCTGCTGGATTCAGCACAAGGTGAATATTGTTGATATTAGTGAGAAGAATTTTTTTAAAAGTGGTGAGAGTAGAAGCACATTGGAAGGGGCAAATAGTGAAAGGAGCAGTGGAGGCAGCAGATCCAGAAACAGTGTTTGAGAATCTTGACTGTGGAGAAGATTAAAGAATAGGGTAGTTGTTGAGGGTTCTGAGATGAAGAGAAAGCTTTATGAAGAAGGCAAATAGATCACAGACCTGCACCTCTGAAACAAATAATACATTATACGTTAAAAAAAGAAGAAGAAGAAGAAGAAGAAGAAGAAGAAGAAGAAGAAGAAGAAGAAGAAGAAGAAGAAGAAGAAGAAGAAGAAGAAGAAGAAGAAGAGGAAGAAGAAGAAGGAGGAGGAGGAGGAGAAGAAGAAGGAGGAGGAGGAGGAGGAGAAGAAGAAGAAGAGGAAGATAGCAGGAAGGGAAAAATGAGGGGGGGGAAATTGGAGGGGAGACAAACCATGACAGACTATGGACTCTGAGAAACAAACTGAGGGTTCTAGAGGGGAGGGGAGTGAGGGATGGGTTAGCCTGGTGATGGGTATTAAAGAGGGAACGTTCTGCATGGTGCACTGGGTGTTATACACAAACAATGAATCATGGAACACTACATCAAAAACTAATGATGTAATGTATGGTGATTAACATAACATAATAAAATTTAAAAGAAGAAGGCAAATAGTGAAATATTTTAAATATTTTATTGACATTTTTTCAAACTACGAACTTAATATGTACCTACTTATAACAAATAAAGCAACACAACAAAAGATAAAAAAGACAAAGCTCATCATTCCCCCTTATTTGCCCTCAATCCTCACTCAACCACACAGATATCCAAACCAATTTTAACAGGATGGTGTGCATGTTTTCTTTCATTCATACAGACATATGCAAGCACATGTTCTCATATGAAGAAGACACTATTATTTTTTTTGTTTGTTTTTTTTACCTAAATGGAATCATACCATATAGCTTTGTTTCCATTTTCTTTGGACAGCATCTATAGAGAAATGTAAAACTTTTTTTTTCTAGTGTGTTTATACTGACATAAACATATGTTTCATTTTGTAGACAATCGTATCCCACATTCAGAGTTTTCTCTTTTACATGCAATTTTTGTTTTTGGCATTGTTGCTTCTTCCTTCCCATACCCCTGCTCTGTTTTTCAAAAAGCTGTCACTCCCAGCCTTTGCAGATTTGTCTACAATTGGGTGCTCATTATTTCACACACTTACTCATCCTCAAATAATCTCTTCTACTTTTGTTTATTGTAACATGTTAATCTCATTTTTGTAAGAAAACATGCATGCATTCAAATCATAAAGCATAAAGACCTTAGTAACATTTTTTTTCTTAAGGAGTACCCATTCTTAGATGGCTAAAACAGAATTTGTTTTTAAAAAAAGGAAGTCCATATACCTTTAATAAATGAATATATAGAGTATTTATCTAAAAATCTTGGAAATGCTTTACAGTTGCTAATTAAGCCTCTCCATGCCAACCAGTTTAACTACTAAGGAATATATAGTAACCTCATAGAAGGACCATTTCATCCAACTCATGCGTTCTCCCCTGGAGTAGAAAAAAATAGCTATGTGATAACCCAGAGTAACACCAAACTGCATCTTAAGATGGAAAATGAATGGTTTTATTAGAGCTAAATGAATCTGCCAAGGGAGTTTATACAGAACGTGTTTTAGATTTAGAATTTGCATAGCATGCTAGTTTTTATCGCTATTAATATGCTATTATGAAGCTGGATGCTTGGTGTTTTAAAGTGCCTCCTGACCGTAAATTAGTCAACATATAAAATGCTTTTGAAGTGGCATCCCAATTTTCCAGTTGAAATCTCTGCATCCCAAGGTAATTAAATGACTCTCATCAGGTGTTTCAATTTCTGTACTTCACTCCTCTGCAACTTTCTTCATAAGGGCACATGTACAATCCAGTATCTACTTTCTTCCATGTCTAGGATTAAATAGGTTCTTGCACATGTGATCACATTTATGTCTTATCATTATGTGAAGTAGGTATGATTTGCCTCCAATTTGGAGGCAAGGAGACTAAGGTTTACATGATTTGCAAAAGAAGGTCACAGCTAGTAAGTTGGCAAAGCTAGAATTATGAACACCAGTCTTTGGGATCTCAACACCTGAAATCGTTCTATCAGGCCACATTGCATTCTTCAAGCCCATGTATATAGCATAATTCATATTCTTGGTTTGGTACACATCAGTAATGTTTCTGTATTAGTGATGACATTTAAGAACATTTTAAATACTAGGCACTGGGCATACATTTACTATATATTTCACTAAAGTGCTATGGAATATGGATTACTTATCTTATTTTACTTAAACAAAAACTAAGGCTGTGATTTATTTGGATGGTAGATTGAGAACAGAATGGTTATATCCACATTTATCTATTTCTGAAACCCCGGTCCTAAATTACTATACTACATAATTCCTAATTTTGTTCTGCTATCTATCCTCCCAACAACAACAACAAAAAATTAGAAACTACATTTTGGTACTTACTATATCAGTTCACTTTTGCTTAAAACATTAGTACTTATTTCTCATTTTTGTTGCATGTAATCTGAATATTGGCTACAGCTCTGCTAGTGGCTTTTCATTCTAGGACCCAGAATAAAGATGCAGGGCCATTGGGGACATGCTTTATTCACGACAGAGGTTAGAGTCTCAAGAGGGCTAATATAGCCATACAATCAAATTTGAACTTCTGCATGAAGGTAGTATATGTCATGATTGCTCAGACTATTTGGGCTAAAGAAAGTCACATGCCCAGGCCAAGTGTGGGGCAAGGAAATACATTCCATCTACTGGAAGACATGGCAACTCACATTTGACAGGATGTGTAGATAATCTTGTCATAGGTAAGAAAATGGATAATTGTGCACCATGTAAGGTAAAATATTTCCAAACTTACAGCTAAATCTCAGCATTTCTGGCTGAATTTCCAAACCTCTGTAATCTGGACATATCCTATCAACTCAACTGTAGTTATCACCACTGTCTGAAATAATCCATCTCCTCAGCGAACACCACGTTGTTATTTACAGCTCATTGTTCATGCTCTTTCCTCCACCTGGTGTATTTTTTTTCTTTCCTCTCTACATTAAATACATTTCACTTAGCTTTCTTAACTTCCTATTCAGTTAAATTGCGACATATGACTGGGCTTTTGGCAGTGGAATATGGGTGATTTCTCCACCTCCAAGCCAGGCAATAAAATACCCAGTATGATCCCATGTTAAAAATGGCAATGTCATGCAACAGAAAGAATCTGGATCTCTGAGTACCACTTGAATGAATGCTGTCAGGGTGAGTAGCCTAACCCAATCAAACCAGAAATGTACCACACACACCCCATCCCACACATAGACACACACACACACACACACACACACACACACACTCTGAAGCAAAGCTAAGAAACCAGTAGAGAAGAAAAAAAATGAGATCTTAAAATGTAATTTATTAAACCTGAAGAACACAGAAAGGAAAATATCAAAGAAAAGGGGATGAACAGAAATACTATAGTCTAATACCCAAACATACTAATAATTAGATTTAATTACATGACAGAGGTGATCATGCTAGATAAAAATCAGGATTCCACTCTATGCAATTTACATTGAATGTGTGTTAAATATAAAGAAACACATAGGTTAAAAGTACAAAGATGGAAAATGATATGCCATGCAAATAACTAGGCATATGAAAGTCATTAAAGCTATGTTAATATCAGATAAAGTGGACTTTTGTCATTATATTAACTTGTAACTTCCATTTAACTGTATAATGTTGAATGTCAGTGCACCACACCATAATGATCCTGAATGTATGTGCATCTATCACAAAATTTTATATACATAAACCCAAAACTGACGGAACCAGAAGGACCAATGAACAAATCTAACAAGTTGGGGAATTTTTAAAAAGGTTTATTTATTTTAGAGAGAGAGAGCATGGGCAGGATGGGCAGAGGGAGAGAGAATCTCAAGCAGACTCTGCACTAAATGCAGAGCCCAGTGTGGGGCTCGATCTCATGACCCTGAGACATGACCTAGAATCAGATGCTTAACTGACTGAGACACACAGGTGCCCCAACAAGTTGGGGATTTTAATATTTTTCTCAAATACTTAGTTTTAGTCCAAAGTACAGGGAGAAAGTAGGGTGGTGAGGCAAAACACATATCTACACTTCCTAGAAGTTGGACACGTTACTTCCACTTTGGTCCAATTTGACGCCATTTATGTGAATTAAATATATATAGAGAGAAAATTTGTTACATATTATAGAAATATAATATGTAATAATATGTAACAATATACATTCATTTGGCCAATATTTAGTCACCTGGCTACAAGACAGCCTGAAAAATATATTCTTTAGTCCAGATGGCTCAACATACATGCATGCTAGATATGTATGGGTGTATATATATGTGTGTGTGTGTGTATATATATATATATATATAATATGTGTGTGCATATATCATAAATAATATATATGTATGTGGATTATATATATGTATATATATAGAATCCATACATAAAAGCAAGCAGAATGGATACCAGATGCCAATTAATTGTGCCATAGGAGTTATCAAAGAATTATGTAGTTTTTAATGGAAAAACATATATCTACTTACCTAAAAATACGGATAGTAAATTTAAATTAATATAGTGAAAGTAAGTTTTGCCAATAGGTAAAGATAACTTGCAACTTTCTAAAAAAGAAAATTCTAGGCTATTTTTACTGATAGACATAGCTTCAAAAATACTAAGTAACAGTGTTTAAAAATCATGATATTGAAATTTTTATTCTATGAGAATGGTATAAATAATGGTCTGTAAAAATGGTAACAATTAGTAAAAAAAAAGAAATGAGAGAATAGGATAAAAGAAATAAAGTGTTATTATCAGACAATGTAATTGTATACAAAGTGAATGCAAGTGAATACAAGAACATCTAAAATGTATACAAATAAGAGTTCATCAAGATTGCTAAAACAGGATCACAAGAAAAAAATCACTAAGCTTCCTATACACTAGTAACAGAGATGTATTTACAAAACTCAAACTGTAAAGTGCGAAGAAATAAGTGTAATAAAAGATGTGTAAGACATACATGGAGAAATTCTTAAAATGTATTAAAAGTCATAAAAAGAGACTGGAATAAGTACATTGATATATAACAGCTGAAGACCTCAATAAGGATATCCAGATAATCAAAACTTAATTCAATTTAACCAATTTCAACAAAAATTCTTAATAGAGTGTTTATGTAAATCATAATATATTCCTTAAATATATATGAAAGAGCAAGTGTCCTAGAATTGCAAAGACATTTTTCACATTGCTTCACTAGATATCAGTTTTTGTTATAAAGCTGTATTAATACAAACAAAATGGGTATTGGCACAGAAAGAGAAACACAGAATAAGACTAAAAATTTAGCAACAGACCCATTGCATATATGAACTTGATATCCATTATAAGTTGCCTAACAAATCAGCAGCAAAAAAAATTGCATTATTCCATATATTATGTTGGGAAAATTTACTTTTCACTTAATAAATATTTTACATGTCTTTCTCATTTGTAAAGTATTAATTTTAAAGAAAAAATAGGTAATGAATTTAGGATGTTTAAAAAGTGAAGCATTATTGACCCAGAAATCCAACTCGCTCCATCTACCTTAAAAAAAAAAAAAGTGAAGCATTATTTAAATAAGGCACTTTAAAAGATAAATCATAAAGGATAAGATCCACAGTTTTGAATTCCTCAAAATATAATATTTAAAGCAAAATAAAATGACACCAATAAAAATGTTTTTTTAAGATTTTATTTATTTGTCAGAGAGACAGAGAGAGAGAGAGCATGAGCAGGGGGAGCAGCAGGCAGAGGGAGAAGCAGGCTTCCCACTGAGCAAGGAGCCAGATGTGGGGCTCAATCCCAGGATCCTGGGATCATGACCTGAGCTGAAGGCAGAAGCTAAACCCACTGAGCCACCCAGGCATCCCCAAAAATGTTTTTTAAAAAAGGAAAAACTGGGGCACCTGGGTGGCTCAGTCCGTTGTGTCCAACTCTTGGGTTTGGCTTAGGTCATGGGATCCAGCCCCAGGTAGAGCTCCCTGCTCAGTGGGGAGTCTGCTTTCCAGTTCCCTCTCCCTCTGCCCCTTCCCCCAGCTTATGCACTGTCTCTGTCACACATAAATAAATAATTTTTTTAAAGAAAAGCTGATGGGAGAATTACATTTGCAACTTATATTTTTCAAAATCCTATTTTAAAAAACTCAACAAAAATGAGGGCCAAGAATATGAACACATAATATGTAAAAGAAGTAATTTCATCCACCTAAAAAAACATAAAAGTAATCAACCATACCGGCTAAGGAGGGAAATGCAAAGAGAGTGACCAACTCCACTAAAGGTGTAGATCAGTTAAGTAAGAAGAAGAGTGGGCTTCGAATTTGTAAACATGAAGTCACTGATGATCTTGACAGGTGTAGCATTGGGCAAGAGTGTTCTAGGTGAAAACCTGATTGGTATGTGTTCAAGAACAAGTGAAAAGAGAGGAATCAGAGACTGTTTTGTTAAAAGACAGAACAAGTTAATAGGACAGTGGGTGAAGAGAAATGTGGGCTGAAGAGAGGTTTGTAATTTTGTTTCTTATATTACAGCTTGTTTGTATGGATGGAAGAAATGATTAAGTAGAAAGAGAAAATGTACGAGGCAGGAGGAAAGGAAGAATTGCTGGAGTAATGTCCGGGTTAAAGCCTAGTGTTTGTGGGAAGGTGTTGGCCTTAGAAACAGAGGCAGTTGATCATTTAACGGGAGAGCAGTGAAGAAGTGCATACAGCACAGGTGCAGGTATGTGGGCAGGTGTTCTAATAGGAGAGTGTAGAACCTGCCGCATAACTGCTTTCGTTTTCTCAGGGAAATAGGAAGTGACATCACCAGCTGAAAACTAGAATGATGGAGGTTTGAGGAGAAAGGGGAAGATGGAAAACAGTCACAGAATAGCATAGAAGACTGAAATAGGGAGAGTCAACATGATTGTTAGCTGTAAGTAACAGGCTACTCAATTACCAGTTGTAAATTTAAAATTGTTTTTCAACTTATATATAAAATAAATATAAAAATTATGAAGTGAGACCACTCATATGACCTTCATGTTCATCTGTGCAGGTGTGTGCACAGAATGGGTGGAGGGGAGGCATGGGTGGGCCCAGTTCTGTGGTAATGACAGATACGTTTGGTGAAAGAGAGGGAGGGCAGGGAGGTTGAGCAGGTATTCAAGGGGGTGAGGACAATCCTCAGTCATGGAATTTACAATGTAAGGAGGAAATGACAGAATGATGAGGATGAGAAACATTGGTAAAGTAAATATGATAAATAATAATTTTCCATAAACATAGGACTCACAAAACACAGTCAAGTGAGGAAAGGGGTTGGAAACAAAGGTCCAATTTGACACCATTTATGTGAATTAAATATATATATAGAGAAAATTTTTTACATATTATAGAAATATAGGTGACATATTATAGATAGATGTATATGTGTATGTGCATATATTATATACATGTGTATATATGTATCTGTATTATAAACACATATATGTGCACACATATATAAATATGTGAGGATGAGAAAGAATACACAAACATCAAAATAGTGATTACCTCTGGAGAAGGAGGAAAACATCTTTAACTTCATTATTTTGGTAATGCTTTATGTTTCTTTAAGAGGTGATGGGATAGTGGCTAAGAATGTCAGCTTTGACCCTAGACTGCCTGGCTTCTTACTACCCTTGAGCAAATTACTTAACTTTTCTGTGTTCATTTCCTTTTTCCTAAAGTACTCTGTGTACCTCAGTTTCCTTTTCTCTAAAATAGGAATTGCTGTGGACTCCATAGTGCCCCCTGAAAATTCATTTGTTAAAATCCTAACTCCCAGTGTGATGGCATTGAGACACGGGGCTCCTTTTCTCTCTCTCTCTCTGCCATGGGACGACACAGCTAGAATGTAGCCATCTGCAAGCCAGGAAGAGGACTCTCACCAGAACCTGACCAATCTGGCACACTAATCTCGGGCTCCCAGCTCTAGATCTGTGAGAAAATAAATATCTGTTACTTAAGCTACCCAGTCTGTGGCATTTTGTTATGGCATCCCAAGCTAAGACAGGGATAATAAAAGTACCTTGCTCATGAGCATATTAAGGCATTTCTATTACTAGTGTAAAAGTGCTTTATCAGGCAGTAGCTACAACTATAAATGACCTGAAGTCATAAAGCAGAATATGTGAGTGATGTGTGCATTTGGTGTTTGAAGTAATGTCTTTAGTTTTCTGTAACTCAAAATATTTAATGTTTTAAACACAAATGTCAATCAGTTGGCAGTAATATGGATTTAAGATGGACAAGATTAACACAGGATGACAAGTGAGAAGTCTATCTCACTAACACTGATGAACTATGATATTGATTCAACTAGAAAAGTGGCAGAAGACAAGAAGAAGTTGATTCAAGGAATACTTTAGATATAAAAATGGCAGGGAGAGAAACAACAGAAGGACAATACCTCAGTTCCAGATTTCTGTGTAGAAAGTTGTATCATTACCTGACACAGGTCTTCTTCACAGCAGCTTTCTTCAAGGAAAATGATACATTCTGCTCTTGACCACTTCTGTTTCAAGCTTACAATTAAGAATGAGCAGAAACAATTCCTCTGTTACACCCTGTGATTTTGGTTTTACTATTTAACTAAACCACCACAAGTGCAGATTATAGAAGCACACATGAGTGATAAATTCACAAATGTGAAGCATATGGTTAAGACTGATGAGAGTTCATGATAAGTTTTAGAGGATGGGAAAGTTCACAAGGAGATGAAGCTTTTGGCAGTCCAGAAGGACTATGCTATTCTCAGCACAGGTGCTAACCATTAAAGTCACTGCTGCAGAGGTGATATTTAGTCTAAATTTGTCAAGTGGATTTTTCAAGATCATAGCAAAAGATAGTTCTTGAATAGCTTCCATCACCTAAATTAGACAAACATATTAGTGGGCACAGTTGCCTGCTCTAATATGTGTACCTAATATCTATATTTAAATGAAAAACAGGGGAAAAAAACAAAGAGTTGATATTTCCCTAAATGCTTTGCAATTTTCAAAATTATAATAGTTACTGGAAAAATTTTAAGATTGCAGAAGTAACTAAGTATTTGCTTGGCTGTGTCAGAGGTCAGAACGATTAATTGCATAAGGAAGGAGCAAAGGAGTAAAAAAGGGATTCAGGGGCGCCTGGGTGGCTCAGTTGTTAAGCGTCTGCCTTCGGCTCAGGTCATGATCCCAGGATCCTGGGATCAAGCCCTGTATTGGGCTCCCTGCTCAGTGGGAGGCCTGCTTCTCCCTCTCCCACTCCCCCTGCTGTGTTCCCTCTCTCGCTATATCTCTCTCTGTCAAATGATAAATAAAATCTTTAGAAAAAAAAGGAACTCAGATGAGGGAAGATGTGATGGAAATAAAGCCATCAGAAGAGTTCTTCTGTGCTTTTGTGGAAACCATTTCTTGGTGTTTAATTCAGATGAATACAGCATCTATGTCTGGCAAATACTTAGGACAAAAGAAAAACAAGAGAAAATAATAATTATGTCTCTGTGAATTAATTTATCTTTTGTAATTGTAATATCTCTTAAATATTTAGTAAAGAACTTGAACACTTTCACTGTAAATACCTATTAGTGAAGAAGCTTTTCTTTTTCCCTGTAAAATATTGTTGTCCTTTGTTATTATCATCGACTAAATTGGAAAGTCTTATTTTTTGTTATTGCTCTGATCAACATGTTATTTTTCAAAAATTGTTATTAGAGTAGTTGACATACTATATTAGTTATAGATAGTTATATTAGTTTCAGGTGTACAGCATAGTAATTTGATGATTCTATATGTAAGTGTAGTTATCATCTGTCTTATTTTATAATTGATAATGTATCGTACTGATTTATCTAGAGTCTTTATCAATTTTATCATTTTCAGATTATTTTTTCAAACTCTAATTAAAGGCATGAAAATCCAATTTGGTTATCATTAAGTTATTAGTCTGGCATAAAAATTACTGCATGATTAATTTTTATTTTGAAAATGCCATCAAAAATAATATTTACATACTGGATGTTTTAGTGCTGGAATCATTTTTTTTAAATTTTTTTATTGTTATGTTAATCACCATATATTACATCATTAGTTTTTGATGCAGTGTTCCATGATTCATTGTTTGTTCATAACACCCAGTGCTCCATGCAGAACGTGCCCTCCTCAATACCCATCACCAGGCTAACCCATCCCCCCACCCCCCTCCCCTCTAGAACCCTCAGTTTGTTTTTCAGAGTCCATCATCTCTCATGGTTCGTCTCCCCCTCTGACATACTCCCCTTTTCTTCCTCTCCTGTTATCTTCTTCTTATTCTTTTTTCTTAAAATATGTTGCGTTATTTGTTTCAGAAGTACAGATCTATGATTCAACAGTCTTGCACAATTCACAGCGCTCACCATAGCACATAACCTCCCCAATGTCTATCACCCAACCACCCCATCCATCCCACCCCCAACCACTCCAGTAACACTCAGTTTGTTTCCTGAGATTAAGAATTCCTCATATCAGTGAGGTCATGTGATACATGTCTTTCTCTGATTGACTTATTTCACTCAGCATAACACCCTCCAGTTCCATCCACGTCGTTGCAAATGGCAAGATCTCATTCCTTTTGATGGCTGCATAATATTCCATTGTGTATATATACCACTTCTTCTTTATCCATTCATCTGTCGATGGGCATCTTGGCTCTTTCCACAGTTTGGCTATTGTGGACATTGCTGCTATAAACATTGGGGTACACGTACCCCTTCGGGTCCCTACATTTGTATCTTTGTGGTAAATACCCAGTAGTGCAATTGCTGGATCGAACGGTAGCTCTAATTTCAACTGTTTGAGGAACCTCCATACTGTTTTCCAGAGTGGTTGCACCAGCTTGCATTCCCACCAACAGTGTAGGAGGGTTCCCCTTTCTCCACATCCCCGCCAACATCTGTCGTTCCCTGACTTGTTAATTTTAGCCATTCTGACGGGTGTGAGGTGGTATCTCATTGAGGTTTTGATTTGGATTTCCCTGATGCCGAGCGATGTTGAGCACTTTTTCATGTGCCTGTTGGCCATTTGGATGTCTTCTTTGGAGAGTCTGTTCATGTCTTCTGCCCATTTCTTGATTGGATTATTTGTTCTTTGGGTGTTGAGTTTAAGAAGTTCTTTATAGATTTTGGATACTAGCCCTTTATCTGATATGTCGTTTGCAAATATTTTCTCCCATTCTGTCGGTTGTCTTTTGGTTTTGTGGACTGTTTCTTTTCCTGTGCAAAAGCTTTTTATCTTGATGAAATCCCAATAGTTCATTTTTGCCCTGGCTTCCCGTGCCTTTGGCGATGTTTCTAGGAAGAAGTTGCTGCGGCTAAGGTCGAAAAGGTTGCTACCTGTGTTCTCCTTTAGGATTTGGATGGACTCCTGTCTCACGTTTAGGTCTTTCAACCATTTGGAGTCTATTTTTGTGTGTGGTGTAAGGAAATGGTCCAGTTTCATTCTTCTGCATGTGGCTGTCCAATTTTCCCAACACCATTTGTTGAAGAGACTGTCTTTTTTCCATTGGACATTCTTTCCTGCTTTGTCAAAAATAAGTTGACCATAGAGTTGAGGGCCCATTTCTGGGCTCTCGATTCTGTTCCATTGATCTATGTGTCTGTTTTTGTGCCAGTACCATACTGTCTTTATGATGACAGCTTTGTAATAGAGCTGGAAGTCCGGAATTGTGATGCCGCCAGCTTTGCTTTTCTTTTTCAGTATTCCTCTGGCTATTCTGGGTCTCTTCTGGTTCCATACAAATTTTAGGATTATTTGTTCCATTTCTTTGAAAAAAGTGGATGGTATTTTGATGGGGATTGCATTGAATGTGTAGATTGCTCTAGGTAGCATTGACATCTTCACAATGTTGATTCTCCCAATCCATGAGCATGGAACGTTTTTCCATTTCTTTGTGTCTTCTTCAATTTCTTTCATGAGTATTTTATAGTTTTCTGAGTATAGATCCTTTGCCTCTTTGGTTAGATTTATTCCTAGGTATCTAATGGTTTTGGGTGCAATTGTAAATGGGATCGACTCCTTGATTTGTCTCTCTTCTGTCTTGTTGTTGGTGTATAGGAATGCCACTGATTTCTGTGCATTGATTTTATATCCTGCTACTTTACTGAATTCCTGTATGAGTTCTAGCAGTTTTGGGGTAGAGACTTTTGGGTTTTCCACATACAATATCATATCATCTGCAAAGAGTGAGAGTTTGACTTCCTCTTTGCCGATTTGGATGCCTTTGATTTCTTTTTGTTGTCTGATTGCTGTGGCTAGGACCTCTAATACTATGTTGAATAGCAGTGAGAGGTGAGAGTGGACATCCCTGCCGCATTCCTGACCTTAGGGGAAAGGCTCTCAGCCTTTCCCCATTGAGAATGATATTCGCTGTAGGTTTTTCATAGATGGCTTTTATGATATTGAGGTATGTACCCTCTATCCCTATACTCTGAAGAGTGTTGATCAAGAAAGGATGTTGTACTTTGTCAAATGTTTTTTCTGCATCTATTGATAGGATCATATGATTCTTGTTCTTTCTTTTGTTAATGTATTGTATCACCTTGATTGATTTGTGGATGTTGAACCAGCCTTGCAGCCCAGGAATAAATCCCACTTGGTCATGGTAAATAATCCTTTTAATGTACTGTTGGATCCTATTGGCTAGTATTTTGGTGAGAATTTTTGCATCCATGTTCATCAAGGATATTGGTCTGTAATTCTCTTTTTTGATGGGGTCTTTGTCTGGTTTTGGGATCAAGGTAATGCTGGCCTCATAAAATGAGTTTGGAAGTTTCCCTTCCATTTCTATTTTTTGGAACAGTTTCAGGAGAATAGGTATTAATTCTTCTTGAAGTGTCTGATAGAATTCCCCTGGGAAGCCATCTGACCCTGGGCTTTTGTTTCTTGGGAGATTTTTGATGACTGTTTCAATTTCCTTAGTGGTTATAGGTCTGTTCAGGTTTTCTATTTCTTCCTGGTTCAATTTTGGTAGTTGATACATCTCTAGGAATGCACCCATTTCTTCCAGGTTATCTAATTTGCTGGCATAGAGTTGCTCATAATATGTTCTTATAATTGTTTGTATTTCTTTGGTGTTGGTTGTGATCTCTCCTCTTTCATTCATGATTTTGTTGATTTGGGTCATTTCTCTTTTCTTTTTGATCAGTCTGGCCAGGGGTTTATCAATCTTGTTAATTCTTTCAAAGAACAAGCTCCTAGTTTCGTTGATCTGTTCTACTGTTCTTTTGGTTTCTAGTTCATTGATTTCTGCTCTGATCTTTATGATTTCTCTTCTGCTGGGTTTAGGCTCTATTTGCTGTTCTTTCTCCAGCTCCTTTAGGTGTAGGGTTAGGTTGTGTATTTGAGACCTTTCTTGTTTCTTGAGAAAGGCTTGTATTGCTATATACTTTCCTCTCAGGACTGCCTTTGCTGTATCCCAAAGATTTTGAACAGTTGTGTTTTCATTTTCATTGGTTTCCATGAATTTTTTTAATTCTTCTTTAATTTCTTGGTTGACCCATTCATTCTTTAGGAGGATGCTCTTTAGCCTCCATGTATTTGAGTTCTTTCCGACTTTCCTCTTGTGGTTGAGTTCTAGTTTCAAAGCATTGTGGTCTGAAAATATGCAGGGAATAATCCCAATCTTTTGGTACCGATTGAGACCTGATTTGTGACCTAGGATGTGATCAATTCTGGAGAATGTTCCATGGGCACTAGAGAAGAATGTATATTCCGTTGCTTTGGGATGTAATGTTCTGAATATGTCTGTGAAGTCCATTTGGCCCAGTGTGTCATTTAAAGTCTTTATTTCCTTGTTGATCTTTTGCTTAGATGATCTGTCCATTTCAGTCAGGGGGGTGTTAAAGTCCCCCACTATTATTGTATTGTTGTCAATGTGTTTCTTTGCTTTTGTTATTAATTGCCTTATATAATTGGCTGCTCCCATGTTAGGGGCATAGATATTTACAATTGTTAGATCTTCTTGTTGGATAGACCCTTTCAGTAGGATATAGTGTCCTTCCTCATCTCCTATTAGTCTTTGTTTTAAAATCTAGTTTGTCTGATATAAGGATTGCCACGCCAGCTTTCTTTTGGTGTCCATTAGCATGGTAAATGGTTTTCCACCCCCTCACTTTCAATCTGGGGGTGTCTTTGGGTCTAAAATGAGTCTCTTGCAGACAGCATATTGATGGGTCTTGTTTTTTAATCCAGTCTGATAGCCTGTGTCTTTTGATTGGGGCATTTAGCCCATTTATATTCAGGGTAACTATTGAAAGGTATTAATTTAGTGCCATTGTATTACCTGTAAGGTGACTGTTACTGTCTGTTGTCTGTGTTCGTTTCTGCTCTTTGCTGCTTTTAGGTTCTCTCTTTGCTTAGAGGACCCCTCTCAATATTTCTTGGAGGGCTGGTTTCGTGTTTGCAAATTCCTTTAGTCTTTGTTTGTTCTGGAAGCTTTTTATCTCTCCTTCTATTTTCAATGATAGCCTAGCTGGATATAGTATTCTTGGCTGCATATTTTTCTCGTTTAGTGCTCTGAAGATATCTTGCCAGTCCTTTCTGGCCTGCCAGGTCTCTGTGGATAGGTCTGTTGCCAATCTAATGTTTCTACCATTGTAGGTTACATATCTCTTCTCCCGAGCTGCTTTCAGGATTTTCTCTTTGTCTCTGAGACTCGTAAGTTTTACTATTAGATGTCGGGGTGTTGACCTATTATTATTGATTTTGAGAGGGGTTCTCTGTGCCTCCTGGATTTTAATGCCTGTTTCCTTCCTCACATTAGGGAAGTTCTCTGCTATAATTTGCTCCAATATACCTCCTGCCCTCTCTCTCTCTCTTCTTCTTCTGGGATCCCAATTATTCTAATGTTGTTTCATCTTATCGTATCACTTATCTCTCGAATTCTGCCCTCGTGATCCTGTAGTTGTTTCTCCCTCTTTTTCTCAGCCTCTTTATTTTCCATCATTTGGTCTTCTATATCGTTGATTCTCTCTTCTGCCTCATTTATCCTAGCATTTAGTGCCCCCATTTTTGATTGCACCTCATCAATAGCCTTTTTGATTTCGATTTGGTTAGATTTTAGTTCTTTTATTTCTCCAGAATGGGTTTCTCTAATAACTTCCACGCTTTTTTCAAGCCTAGCTAGTATCTTTAAAGTCATGATTCTGAACTCTACGTCCGACATCATTCTAATGTCCGTATTGAGTAGGTCCCTGGCTGATGGTACTACCTCTTGTTCTTTTTGCTGAGGTGATTTCTTTTGTCTTGTCATTTTGTCCAGAGGAGAATAGATGAATGAGAGAACAAAATGCTAACAGGTTTACAACGTCCCCATCAAATATACTTATACAAATCAGAAAAGACCTGAAACCAGGGGAAAAGAAAGGGAAAGAAAGAAAAAAGAAAGAAGAAAAAAAAAAGAAAAAAAAAGATAAAAACAAAAACAAAACAATACAAAAAAAGCAGAATATGATCAAATATGATCAGGCTAGTGAATAGATCTGTGCCACACACTAGATTTTGGGTGTATTTTGGTCTGTTAGAAAAAAGTGCCTCCTAAAATTTTAAAGGAAGAAAGACATATATGTACAAAATAAGGGTTGATACAATGAAGGGATGGAAGATGACTGTAAAGATGAAAATTATAAAAGATTTTATAAAAGGACTTGGTAAGATAAGTTGTTTGAAAAAAGAATGAAGATTTAAGAAAAAAAAAAAAGGAAAAAGGGAGAGAATGTGATCAGGCAGGAGACTAGAACAAAGCCATACACTAGTGATTTAGGATATATTTTGATCTGTTAGAAGAAACTGTACCTCAAAATTTTAAAGAGAAGACAACTTATATATATATATGCCAAAAATAAGGGTAACTACTATGAAGGGATAAAATATGACTCTATAAATGAAAAATAAAATTTTTTTTTTTTTTTAAAAAGGGATTGATAAGATGTTGGTTGAAAAAGGAAAAAAGAAAAAAAAACAGTCAACAAAAATTAACTTTGATGAAATAATGAATCATGGTAAAAAAAAAAAAAAAAGAAAAAAGCCATGAATCTATGTGCAGTATTCCCCTAGCGCTGGAGTTCTCCCATTCTCCTTGATTGATCAACTTGGTCTTGGCTTGCTGGCTGTTTGTGCTGATCTTCTGGGGGAGGGGCCTGTTGCTGTGGTTTCCAAATGTCTTTGCTGGAGGCCGAATTGCCCCGCCCTTGTCGGTCCGGGCTAAGCAAGCTGCTCCGGTTTGCTCTCAGGAGCTTTTGTTCCCTGCAAGCTCTCAGTACAGCCTTGGAGGACCAGGGCAGAAATGGTGGCCTCCCAATCTCCACCTGGAGGAGCTGAGAACTCGGGGCCCCGCTCCTCAGTGTGCCCCCAGAGAAAAGCAGTCACTTCCGTGTCCCCGGTCTCCGGCCGCACTCCGTGCTCACCCGGCCTGTGATCGAGCGTTGCTATCTCTGGCACCCGACCCCACGCGGAGTCTCCAAACCCAGCAGATCCCTGCAGTGCGTTCCCGCACCGCTCCTCCCCGGGAAGGAAGGGGAGTCTCCCCGGATCTGCCGCCTGCTTGGTCCCTGCTGGAGGAGCCGTGCCCCGACTGGGCCGCAGATCACAGTTTATGGCAACCCCGAGCTGAGAGCCCGCGACTGCTCCGTCTCTGCAGCCAGCTTCCCCGCTCTGATACCTGGGAGCTCTGGCGCACTCAGGCACCCCCGGTCTCTCTGTGACCCCAAGGTCCTGAGACCACACTGTCCCGGGAGGATTCCGCCCCCCGCTTAGCCACTGCAGCGACGTCCCTCCGCCCAGCCAACTTCTAAAAGGTCCGATTTTGTGCTCCGCGGCTCTATCACTTGCCAGAAGCGGCCGGCGGAGGCCCCTCCCCCGCCGTCTATCCTCCCGAATATTGCCTCGGATTCACTTCTCCGCACGCCCTACCTTCCAGTAAGTGGTCGCTTCTCTGTTCAGAGAGTTGTTGCTACTCTCCTGTTCGATCTCCTGTTGAGTTCGTAGGTGTTCAGAATGGTTTGATCCCTATTCAGCTGAATTCCTGAGACCAGACGAAATCTAGGTCTCCTACTCCTCCACCATCTTGCTCCGCCCAGTGCTGGAATCATTTTATGGGTTCTCCTATTTCTGTTATATTATAGTATATGAAAATCTAAAATGGGTATTGTACCTGTCAGGGAATTCTAATATAATTTCTAAGCTTCATGAATTTATTTTTTATACTATTTCTTCAGTTGACTAGGTTGACAATTAAAATTTAAATATATCTACATATATTTATTTAAAAGCATCAACATCCCATGCATTATTCTGTTCACTGAGCATAAGACTGACCTGGTGTATAAGCAGGAGACAGACACCATCTGTTATGGCTTCAATGATTCAAGAATTACATAGTCTCCCCCACCCCCAAGTGCTCAATTGAAATGCTCAAATAATATCACCAAAATTTGTATAGTTTTCTACTTAAACATTTACACATTTGTTAACTTACTTGAACCCCAAACCATAATACTGTGAAATATTGAGAAAGTAGGGCTTTAAATACAAGTTAGCTTGAAAGCACAGTTCATAAACAAGGGCCAGGATTTTAACCTAACTAGTAAATACCAAAACCAGGACACAAACCTTCATCTTTTTATTCCAGATTCTCTGTGTGTGTGTGTGTGTGTGTGTATGTGTGTGTGTTTATTTTAAATCTTATGAAAGCTTTTCCGGGGAACTCATTATTAATAAATAACATTATAATATAAGAAACCTATACAACTACCTGAAGAAAAAAAATTAAGTAACTTAAGTCTTCATATAAATGCTTAGCAACAAGGACAGTATTTAGGTAGGTAAACAATTAATCTTGCTAGATATGAAACATACTAATTAAAGTAATACTAAAATTGAAATTCACACAGATTCAGTCAGAAGATGTTTTTAAGAAAACTATTTAATTCCATTGAGATTGTGGTAAGCCTGGTACATTGGTATATTCCTGAGACAATTGTCTATTGGCAAAATGTTTGGAAAGCAGTTGGTGATATTTATGTGTTTTCAGCATCTTCAAATATATCCTACACAAATAATTCAAAAATAGGAAAAATACATGTTCATGAGCATGTACTGCTAGTAACAATGGTTATATATTGGAAGTAATAGCATTGTTAAAATGGGGAGAAATAGTAAATTAAATAATTGTAGTCTATGAAATAATATGCTTTCATTTAAATGGTAATTATAGATATTATGAAGCAGCGTAGATGTGTTTATGGCATAATGTAAATTGGGGAAAAAAAACAAGGATGTGTATGTTTATTAGGATAGCCACATCACAAAATTATATGCAAGCATACTGTTAAAATGTGGAAAGAATGTTAGTATTTCTGTTAAGCTAGTTGGGGTTATAAGTAATTTTTTCACAACAACTACATTATTAGGGAATGTTTAAAAGGAAGTACAGAAGATAGAATAATAATCTATATTACAGTCAAGCTAAAACCCAAGCTTCCTCTCTTTTCACCCCCAATATCAAAACATCATTAAATTTGGACACTCCTGCCTCATAAGAATCTCCCTAACTTAATTATTGTGTTCCATTCCTCCTGCCACCCCCAGGAGCAGGCCACCATCATTGTTTGCTTTGATAACCATAACAACCTTCTTCACTATTACTGTTCCCTCCCTTCCCAGGGTCAATTCTAGTATCTCTCCCCTTTTTGTATTCTGCTCTCCAGTCATAAAGAAGTTGTTTTCCATTCTCCACTGGATCCTGCTTTTCTCACCTCTGAGCTTTCATCTGGCCCTCCTCTTTTCACTGCTAACACTTTAGAACTCACTTAAGCATCTAATGCTTCTTCCCAGATTCTTTTTTTTTTTTTAAGATTTTATTTATTTATTTGAGAGAGAGAGAATGAGAGATAGAGAGCATGAGAGGGAAGAGGGTCAGAGGGAGAAGCAGACTCCCTGCTTCCCTCCCAGGGAGCCCGATGTGGGACTCGATCCCGGGACTCCACGATCATGACCTGAGCCGAAGGCAGTCGCTTAACCAACTGAGCCACCCAGGCACCCTCTTCCCAGATTCTTGCTGACTCCTCTTCTTCCCATTCTAAATTCTATGGTGACAAAGGCTCAATCTTTCCCTCTCTTGTCTTTTCCATTTTTCATTTCTCTTTAGTTGATTTTTTCCCGTATTATACTCTGGCTTTCATCTGAATTCCACTGAATGCCAAATTTATATCCAGCCCCAACCTCTCACATAAGCCATAGAGTTGAACAAATCACTGCTTCCTTGACATCTCAGTATATAATAGGCATTTTTAATTTTTCATGTCCAAAAATAACTCATGATTTCCCACCCCACCATCAACAAGCCAATTCTCTCTTACTCTCCATCTCTGTAGATGGCATCACAGTTTACCCAACTACTAGGACCAAAAACCTAGGTGGATCATTGATTCTTTGTTTTCCCTGATGACCAACCTTGAATCCATCAGCAAATCATTTTGTCTTCTAACTTCAAAATATATCCCAATTTGGTCACTTCTTGCCAGACCCACTTTGATCACTCTTTTCTAAGTCACCAACATCTCTTTTCTCATCTAATATAGTAGCCTCCTAGATTGTCCCCCTGCTTTCACTCTTGTTCCCTCCATGGTCTAGTCCTCATATATTACTGAAAGGAATCTTTTAAAAAGGTAAATATGATCATGTCACTTGCCAGCTTCAAACTTTAATGACTTCCCACCACACTTGGATCAAAATCTGGAAATGTTACCATGACCTTTGAGGATCTGTATTTTTGGTACCCCTTTATCCCTCTGGTCTCACCTCATGCCACTCACTCCCATGCCACTGTGCTCCAGCAGTAAGGCTTTTGACATTCCTAACACCCACCAACCTCTTGTCTGTTTCAAAGCCTTTACATTTGATATTTTCTCTGCCTAGACTTCTACTCTCCCAGATCTTCACAGGTCTCACTCCTTCTTGTCGTTCTAGTCTCTATTAAATTATCACTTTCTCAATCTCTCCTTGTCTTTTCCATCTTAAAAAAAACAAGTCTCTTAGTCCCACTTTATTCTGCCTTATTTTCTTCATAGAATTAATGTGCATGCCTCATGAGGGCAGGGATATCTGTTTTTATTCACTGATAAATCTTAAGCACCCACTGGTGTCCCAACATATAGTAGGTGCTCAATAAATATGAGATAAGTGAACAAAATGCATTACCATTATAAATTATAGTATTTTAATATGTTATTTGCTTATTTCCTCCATTAGAATGCAAGTTCTGTCTTATTTATGTGTGTATTCCCAGTGCCTAAAATAATGCTTGACTTATTCTCTCAAAAAATATTTCTTAAAAGAACAGATAGAAGACCTTTCCTTTATTTCTTCATTCCTTATTCTTAGAGTTGCTTTACTTTTCTATGTTAACATGTAATTAAACATTTTATAAAAATCGTTTTGGCAAAACTAGGTATCAGCTGTTAAAAAAATATTACCTTGATAATAAACTGTAACAAAGTCTTTGGAGGTAAAATTTGTTGAAGTATTTGAATACTTCCCATATCTCATGAAGAGACATGTAGAAAGAGACCATGAGCTCTAAAATAGCTGATCTATGCCATGTCTGCCAATTGTTCTTGATTATAGCATATGTCATTCATTTTTTATTTAAACGTACCACTGTCTCTTACTAAGAGTAGCTTACTATTTATTATAACTGGGAGGTTTTTATGATTTATTGTAACTAGGAGACTTCAAAATGCTGAATTATAAAATTGAAGTGGTAAGTTTCTATGGGTTGGAGTAATGAATCTTAACATTTCTAAGCTTCCCACTTTCAAGTGTTTGTCATTGTGCAAATACAGTGACCCATTTTTTAATCATTGGCTGCCTATATGCTTAAATTCTTTATTTTTTTAAAAAAAATTTTTGAAAGAGAAACTGCCTACAGAAGTTTAAGATACTGAATAGGATTTATATATATAAATTATAATAAATGGTTCCTCTTGGCCTTTTGTAAAATGAAAGTTATCCATAGTTAAAATTCATACTCAGATATTACACAAGTTATGCAAGTTTGGAAGAACATTTTTAAAATTGATATGCTTCAAGTTTTCAGAGTTGTGTCAACATCTAGCTAACTGCATTGGTGGAGTTGATTACTAAGGCCATTTTCTCACAGATCCAAATGTACTATTAGAACCTATACTTGCAAACTTGACTACAAAGCAGGCAAATATATAGTAAATGAATCCCATTTGATTATCATGGTAGTGAGAACACCTGATTGTAAATTTAGTTATTTTGGTACCCTCAGAAACAGAATTTGCACAGAAAATCAGATATCAGGCTCTCATAAAAATCGAGTGTAGTAAATTTTTTTTATGTCTTAAGAAACACAAAATTAACTGGAAGAATGAAGAAATTTCCATAGATAAAAACATCTAGATACTTAATTGGTTTCAAGACTTGCTTAGACCAAATAACGAATCCAAGTTGTATGCATGTTCTACAGGTAGTAACAAAGCCATCTCATGGGTCCCTCTGTCTCTATCTTTGCTCATGAGGACCTCGCCCATTACAGCCATTTCAGTAGGCAATTTCATCTGCTTTCCTCTGTCAAGACCTTCTGTCATCTGTCACGAGCAAATGAGCAGCTATTACTTTCTGTTTTGCTTCTTTGACATATCTTTATATACCCGGTTATCACACTTAATATGGCATAGAGAAGGTGCTCAACAGGTGATTGTTTTTGTTATTATCAATCTAAAATCATATTATCCCATTCTTCTGAGAATCTTGGAAGATTCCTGTCACATAGCAGCTACTCAGTAAATGTTTGGATAAATGGCATTTCCTTATTTGAGTGCACTTTATTTGGAAAAAGAAAAAAAAAACATTTAAATTCCATTTTTTAAAAGTAGCTTTGAGAAAAGCTTATTAAAACCTTATTAAATGTCACCTTAGAGTACAATAATGAATGTTTATAAGTGAAAAAGTAGGGAAAATAAATTTAGTTCCTTTGGACTTTCAAGTAAAAAGTACATGTTCCTTTTTGCATAGCAGAGTGAAAATGTATGCCTCTGGTAACATCCAATAAGACAAGGCTGCAGGACTCCAAAGTCCTCCAAGTTCATAATAAATGGGAAGACTTGGGAAGGCTTCCCATAGCCCCAGAGCAGGGCAGTGTTCTTAGGTGAGGCACTGCTTGCCTTGGGGAATACTGGTGTAGCTTCTCAACCGGCAAACCCTGAGGCCAGGGAATACTTGGCATTTACTCTTCACTGAAGAGACTACAAACTGAAGAGTCCAGAGAGACCTTCCTAAAAGAAGGTCTATATCTCTCTTGAGACTAGCTACTCAGTGTGCAAACATACTACCCTGTTTAATAAAAGGATAGAAATTGCTTCTATTCACAAATCACTTGCTCAAGAAAAAGATACCTTGAGTAAGATCAGTTATTTGTTTCTTCCCAGGACACTGGCTGATGCAGCAACTACTTTGTTTTCTGTATCCTGCTAGCTCCTCCATTAACTTGGGACACCAGGTTTTAACTGTGGCCTGGAGAGCCACACCTGCCAGCAGGGAGGGAAAGGACAGAAGAGGGCTGTAGATTCGAAAATACAGTGACTCCAGAGGCTATGCTGGGCATTTTCTTGTGCTCATGACTTGAGAAGGAAGAACGATACAGCAGGTTGGATTCCACTCCCCTATAAATTATGGGGTTGAAGGACACACATGGAGGGTCCCTTCTCTTATCTGCAGAATTTCCAGAATACTAATCTCTTCTTCTGCCTGGCATCCCACATTCCAGCTTCCCAAAGCTCACCTCCCAGCTCTTCCCGGACAGGTTTCTAGAGGGTAGGGGTTTTCTCTTTGGCTAAGGAGCTCAAAGCCATTGCCTCAGGTTGGGCGTACTAGGCCATGGGCAGAGTACAGAGAAGGAAGGCAGGCAAACTGCACTCTACTATTCCTCCAGCCTCATTTCTCAGATAATTTTCAGATAATTTTGTTAATCCCTAGTAGCAGAAGTTGTGGGTACAAAACAATTAATTCTTCTCCAAGCCACTTTTAATAACTAACCTATCACTGGAGGGGAAGGAAGTGTTAACATCAAAGAACAAGATCAGGTTTCTGTGGGTTCTTTATTATTTTATTCCCCAAAATGTTTATTTAGCTCTTGCTATGTGCCAGACAGTCTGCTAGACCCTGAAGATGCAACAGTAAACATATGGGAGATCACTAGCAAAGTAAAACAGGACTCTATTTTATTTTACTTACACAGCTCTTGGAATGCAGTTTTTCCCAGTCATTTTTATTTAATTGAAAAATATCCTGAAATTACAAGGTAGATTACTTTAAAAAGTAGTTGCTATTTGCAACATGCAAATCTGAGTTTCATAAATACATTATATTGCAAGAAAATACAAAAATAAATTGGATGCTGAGGCTAATATTTTTTTTTTGTAAAGATTTTATTTATTTATTTGACAGAGAGAGACACAGCGAGAGAGGGAACACAAGCAGAGGGAGTGGGAGAGGGAGAAGCAGGCTTCCCGCTGAGCAGGGAGCCTGATGTGGGGTTTGATCCCAGGACCCTGGGATCATGACCTGGGCCAAAGGCAGATGCTTAATGACTGAGCCACCCAGGCACCCCTGAGGCTAATATTTTATGTCATTCATAAATTCTATTTCAGTTTTGTGTCTTCACCAAAATATTATTTTCTTCCATTTGCTAAAATTTTGAAAGCAAAGTGTGATAAATTTGGCCTTCTGTTAACAATGGTAAAATGAAGAAACTTTTATCTTTATTATTTTGTATCTCTTGATGTGATTTTTCTCTAGTTCAGAGGGCCCCTAGTACTAGGGGGTGCAAAGGGATGCCTTGTAAAATAAAGAGTTTCAAGTAAAATGGCCTTGGTTTTAAGTATTACCTATCTCAACCAAGTTCTCAGTATGTATATACCATTAAATAAGATTTTTAAAAATTTACCATCCATCTCCATATCTACAAATTAGCAATCACAGGATTAAATATCATACAGATCTGACTTTAAGTTCTGATGTGGTGATTCATAGGAATCAATTTTGACTAAAAGTCCAGACCCTAAGCCAATAGTTGGTGAAATAACTTTTGGAATGATAAACACTTCATGAATATTGTGTTCTAGGAGATAACCTACAATCCTGATGTGCTAATGTTATATTACACCCTTAATACAAACAATCATTGGAAAAGCAGAGAGTTGAGAGGAGAGACTTGAGGTCTAGTTCTAAATCTGTGTGGCCTTCAGAAATCATTTTTTTCTCCTTTGAAACAGATTGTCCTTACCTGTAAATAAGAAAATTGGAGTAACTCTTCAAAGCCTATGAGTCTGTCATGTGCTCTAATGTTTTGGTTTCTATTTCTTTCAGCATCTTTTCATCACATGTATGCATGGATAAATTCCTGACTCTTTACTATATTTTCTTTTATTTTAAAAATATTTTTTCTGTTCCATCATTTAACACTAAGCTGTAGTTCATGTGTAGTTGATAATAAAGAATAGCTATAAAAAAACTGGGTTCTTGTGGTTGTTGTCATCATTGTTTTTAAGAAATATACAGAAATCTATATATAGATGCTTGCCATAGATTTCTGGAGTTATCTGAACTAGATAAAATAAACTGTCTATATTCCTACCCCTCAGGGATAGCATCTATTAATAGTTTGCTACATATTATTCTGTGTTTCTCTATGTACATAAATATTCATACACACATAGAGAAATTTTTATAAACTACTTTGAAATACAAATAGTTTTTTTCTTAAAATATAGGAAGTAATACTTGTTATAGAATATTAGGCAATTTTTGGCTATGTTATTTTATTGAGCATATGTATCATAATTTATTTTACTAGAACCTTATTATTAGACTATTATATTGCTTATATTATAGTTATTTTCTCAGGGTAAAAACTTAGAATTACAGGATCAAAGAGTAAGCACCTTACTAAAGGAAGTCTTTTTGTAATGAAACAATTTGAATTACAATCAAAATGACAGAATTTCTCCCCAAGTCATCATGAGTCGCTCTTCCCAACTAACATGAGAGAATAGAGTTGTGTACATCTGAGCTATACATGCAATTTAAGTAGAATGAAAAGAGAAGTCAGATATTTTGTGTGATATACAGAACAATGTAAAGCTTAAATGAGCAAGCATAGAAGATAGGTTTTTGAAGTTAAGAGCATTAAGCCCAGGTATATAGTAACAGCGTAAATTCAGAAAAAGCCAAAATGTAAATTAAAATGACAGCTAATTAAAATCAAACAATTAAGGCACTGTCAGCCATAGAAATTTACAAGGTCTCTACAAAGAAGGATCAAAACAAAAAAAAAAATTCACATTTTCTACATTTGATACAATTCTTCTTTTACTACTTAATGTTATGAACTAAACTGTATTCCCCAAAATTCATATGTTGAAGCTCTAATCCCCAAAATGACTGTAATTGGAGATGGGACCTTTGGGAGATGATTAAGGTTAAACCATGTCAGAAGGGTACAGCCCTGTTCTGATAGGGCTGGTGCCCGTATCAGAAGAGGAAGAGCCACCCGAGATCTTTCTCTCCAGACATGCATGAGCAAAAGGCCATGGGAGGATACAGTGCAAAGGTGGCCATCTGAAAGTCATAAGGGGAGCCTTCACCAGAAACCAAATCTGCCAGCACCTTGATCTGGGACTTCTAGCCTCTAGAACTATGAGAAAACAAATTTCTATTGTTAAAGCCACCCAGTCTGTAATATGTTGTTAGGGCAGTCCAAGTTGACTAATACACTTTGCAAAGTTTGTCTATAAGCTCATCTATAATATAGCCAAAAAATATCACAAAGTAGCCCTCTTTGTCTTACCTAAATTAAAACTGTAAATGGGCTTATAAATAAATGCAGGCAGACTCTAATAACCATGTAGCTGCTGTACCAGTTCAGAGGAAAGGAACACCTTCCCGTGGTTGGATAGCCCAACATTTGGAAAGACATCTGGGGAGGGTGTTATATCATCTGGACTCTGTATTGGGCATAGTATGTGCCAACACCACACAAGTTTCTCTTCCATGAAGGACATGTAACCCCAACTGCTAATATGCTATCAGGCAAGAACTTACAGCTGTCAGCTCCTTCAGGGGTTGCCCTGGCTGCAGACAGCTGCCATACCCAAGGTCAAGCCATTGCTTAGTGTGGTCTACACTGAAGGATTAATCAGTCCAGTAAAAACCTGGTCATCTTAGCCTCTTTTGGGACAATTCCAAGGTGCCATTCTAGCCCCAGAGCTCTCCATGTGGTAGATGGAGGCTGTGGTTGACTAAATTGCAGCTTGACTTCTCCCTGTGCCAACTCCTGCTTCCCACTCACCCCTCCCACAGGTGTTGCTCCCAAAGGCATACCTAAATAAGCTAACTGCATGCTAAATTCCATCTTAGAATTTGCTTCCCTAGGAACCCAATCTGTGGTACATAGTGGGTAGAAAAGGTTACAATAATATTTGCAGGTGTTATAATTGCGTAACTGCCTGATTCCTTTTGCTCAAAATGCCCCCAAGAGGGAACTCATACCCTTTATGCCAAGCCATTTGGCTCACAAAATCAGACAGATCTAACAATTGTAGCATAAGACTGTATTAGGCTAAATTTTTCATATTCTAGTTGTATAAAGAATTCAATGATGAATATTTTATTTCTTTTTTTTTTTTTTTTAAAGATTTTATTTATTTATTCATGAGAGACAGAGAGAGAGAGGGAGAGAGAGAGAGAGAAGCAGAGGGAGAAGCAGGCTCCCAAGGAGCAGGGAGCCCGATGCGGGACTCGATCCCAGGACCCCGGGATCATGACCTGAGCCGAAGGCAGACGCTTAACCATCTGAGCCACCCAGGCGCCCGAATATTTTATTTCTTAAATCAACTGTTTTATTATTAGCCTTACTATAGATTATTCTTACTGAAAAATGTAGACTATGCTCAAAACTAGATATACAGATAATCAAAGTGTACTTAGAGATCTAATCATTTAAATTTCAAATATCTGTTGAGACTTTTTCAAATAGGTGTTACCTTCACAAAATATGTAATCCCACTCATTTATGCTTTTGTTAGAATTCTTGTGGTCAATTTACTTCATTTATCTTTGTTCTCTTTTTCTTTTCTCCTCCTCAAATTAGCCCTTGCCACCACCACCTCCAGCCAAAAGATAGTCTTTCCCATTTGCTATGTCTTCAAATCCATGTTCTGACACTTTCCTGCTATATAATGCTGAAAAGGTCATCTAATTTCTCTGAGCCCTAGTTTCTTTTTCTGTAAAACATGGGGGGGAATACTACCACAGCTGGGTATAAATTAAATGAGATAATGTATGAGAAATACAGAACATGTCACCTAGCATGTCCTAGGTACTTATTTTTTTCTTTGTCTCTTCCTGTGAGAAAACCTTTGAGAAAGACCCTGATAGGAAGGACCCTAGGATTAATTGCAGGCAAATGGTAGATGCATTGAGGTAGGGGCAATCTCTCCCTATTTCTCAATTAAACTCCTATTTATGGGACACTTACTGTATGCTAGGTATATAATTGTGGACAAGATAAAGTCTCTTTATTCAATAGCTTACCATTTAATGGGGCACTTAAAGAAAAGAAAATAGGAATGTAAGAGAAAGAGAGATGAATGGTATGTGCCAACATGTATATAGATTAAGATATAGATAATAGGTGATAGATAGATAGATATAGAATGATGATAGAATACATAGAAATAATGGGAAGGGACAGTGATTTCCTTTATTCATAGCTTTGTTTCTTGAAAAAAATAACATTTAGAGGGAGAGCTAGGTTGCCACTTCCTGGATCAACAATGTTGACTATAGGCATGCAACTGGCTTCCAGAACAGGGCTATTTCTAGCTAATACAAAAATTCATCTAAGGAGAATTAGGAGAATTGTGAAACAAAAACACCTGGTATTCCCAAGCCTGACACTTGTCTTTGTAGTGCTGCCAATAATGGATACATGATAAAAAAAAAAACATGGATCTAAGTGGTGGCTTGGATGAAATAAGAATTATTGCAAGTAAAAAAAAAGTATATCTCCATGAATTATTACCTCCCAAAAAAGCATTACTGTGTGACAAATGCAAAAGACCCCATCACAAAGGACTTTGCTTTTTCAAGTGAGCATCATTGATTCAGTATAATTTTCTGGGAAGCTCTTGTCTTTGAAATGGATAAAAATCTAACTTGCCTGCCTTGTCTTTTCTGTGTGTGTGTGCTGTAGAAAGGAGTGTAATTATATAGTATAGTATACAGTATCATTTCTTTAAGGTAAAAATAACTTAGAAGAGATTATCCCTGGCTTATGATAGAATAATAATCTTAGGGATTCAATATAGCATGCAGGTAATAAAAATAAGGTTTTCTTTGATTTATCACCAGGAATAAAAGAGGAAAAAAAATACCAAACCGAAGAAAAGGGAGGTCAGGGATGGATAGAAGGAATTTTGTCAGGAGACCAAAAGCAATACACATAGTATAAGAAGATGAAATGGAGTTGCATGAAGGCATTAAATGGGAAAGCCAGAGCAAGGTATTGAATATATGCTTAGCCATTTATATTTCTTTTCCTATTTACTTATTACAATATTTTATAGATAAAGAATCTGAGATTCAGAGAATCTAAGTTGCCTGCACAAGCTGACCAAGCTACCAAAGATTTGGGTTTGAACCAAAACCTGGTACAATCCAAAGACCATGCTTATTCCTGTTATCAAACCCAGCTTTTTGAACCATCCCTACTCCTTTATTAAGGAAATTTATAACAATTGTTCTAGTGATTTCCCTGAAGGGAATGCATCATATCCTGCAGCTTGTGTTGACTATCTGTGGCTTCAGAGTTGACCTCCTCATCTTCCCTGTGGGGTGAGGAGCATAATGATTAAAGAAGGCAAGGAATTTGATCAGCTCAGCTTGATGCTTTAATTAAAATCAAAGTTGATCTTTCTTAGACACAAAATCTTCCTGTTTTCCCAAATTTCAATGTAAGAACACTGCTATGTACTGCTGTCTTAGGTCAAAAAGTCTAGAATACAATATTCTTTCCTGAGTTCATCAAACATAAGATGGTCCCTCCTGTTCCCAGGGCTTTTGCTTGTGCTATTTCCTATCCCTGAAATGTTTCTTCCTTCTGAGTACTCTTCTCTGCCAACACTCAGACACACCTGCCTGTATTCTAGCTGTTCTTTTCGATCACGATTCTCATTTTTTAAGATTTTATTTATTTATTTGAGAGAGAGAGAGAGAGAGAGAGAGAGAGCATGAGCTGGGGGGAGGGGGAGAGAGAGAGAAGCAGACTCTCCGCTGAGCGGGGAGCCTGATGCAGGGCTTGATCCCAGGACCATGAGATCTTGACCCGAGCCAAAGGCAGATGCTTAACTAACTGAGCCACCCAGGTGCCCCTAGATCATTTTTTTAATCACATCGAATGAAAGAGTGGAGTATATCTGTTCTTTACATTATAGTAAATTCAAAGTACCAAGTAGCTCTTTTTTAAAAGAAATTACATTTAATACTGTTGTAATTTTATATTTATTCATGTTTTTTTCATGTACATTTTACTTATGCCTGCTTCTCATAAACTCCACAAGAACATGGGCTATACATTTCTGCTATTTTGGTACTTACCACTGTATCCCCAGGTTGTAGCTTTACTAAAAGCTTAAGTGAATGAATAGTAGTTTCAAGATTTTTTCTTCCTTTCTAGAAAACATGCTACGATGAGAAAGCTATGTTCCTTTTCTTACTCTTCCTTTGGTAACTTTGAGTAACCTCCTGATATAGATCACGAGCTTCTGTATACTCCTGGCTCTGAATCCTAGCTCTGCCACCTAGTGTGGATGATTTTGTGTAATTTATTTACTTCCTGAAGACTCTCTGTACTCCTCTATTAAGATGGATGTAAATTCATATCTCATAGGATTGTTCCAACCCTTAATGAAATATCAATACATTACATGCAATTAGCAAGGGTGAGTTCCCTAACTTTTACACCCATGCTTTCCTTCTCACAAATAAGCTTGACAGATATGCAAGGGTTTCTCTGTTGGTGTTGCCCTTATTGCCACCAGAGTATGAATCTGCTTACAAATGTTCAATTTGACATGTTAACCAAGACTGAAAGTTTTACCTCTTCCTTGAAGTCATCCTAAGCTAAAGTGATTGCTAGTTTAATCACAGTCCTTAGTCTCTTTTGTTAATACCACGTGGTTTAGTATTTTTAATTCTCTTTTTCATTTCATCCTAATTTTTCTTACTTTGTTTAATTAGGAATTTTGATAGGATTTGTAGGGTGATACAAAGGTGAGGTTGGCATAAGACCGCATTCATCTTGCAGTCTTTTGGCATAGGCAAAAGTTTAAAAAAAAAAAACCATAGTAAAGGCAATAGGTCATAGAATCATGTAATTCTAGAAATTCTTTGTATGGTATGATTACTATGTATCAGACACTGTGTAAACACCAATGGTGGATATATTCCAGGAAAAGAAAATCACAAGTGCAAAAGCATGGTAATGTGAAAGGGAGTGGTGAGCGCTGGAATGCCTGCCCAGCCCACGGGGCTGGAGTACTGTAGGTGTGTGGAAGAAGTAAGGACACTGAGACTGATCAGAGATGGAAAGATGACCTAGATCATGGGGGCTTTGCTAGTCATCGTGTAGTTTCCGCTTTTACCTAAATGCAATATGACAATGGCAAAGACTTTTAGCAGGAAAACAACATGATCCCATGTCAGTTTAAGAAAGGCAAAGCTTGTCTCACTTACAGATATTGACTTTCTCTCAAAATTGTGTCTTCCATTAAGGCAAGGGCCACATTTTCTCCTTTTGTGCATTTCCTTAAGCAGGTAAGGATTGATAGGTACAAAATAGTCCTCAACACATACATAAGTTGTATAGTATGCAAACTAGCATTTGTATTCCCAATGACTTACAAGCTGTTAGAAATAAGGGAACAAGGTATTAATTACTTGAAGTGTTTATAAGTAGAGTTCTACAGGGTTGGAGAGTTCTTGTGGAGATTGTGTCATTTGTTCTCATGACATTCCTCTAGATGGGATAGGAAAGGAGGGAGCCAAACATAAATACGTACTTTGAAATTTTGATAAGTTTCATAGACGTGACCAACCTCATAAGTACCCTTAAAACATGGACTATATGGAAACCAGAGGCCTCTGGAAAATCTTCAAGTCTTATTCTGTCCAGTCATATTTTTATACATTCATATCCACAAGATCTTGTCAATAAGATGAATGCCAATGTACTAGCATTCTGAGCTAAAGAGAGTGCTCAAATATTTAAATAATGGATGCATTTTTTTAAAGATTTTATTTATTTATTTATTTGACAGAGAGAGAAAGAGAGACAGTGAGAGAGGGAACACAAGCAGGGGGAGTGGGAGAGGGAGAAGCAGGCTTCCCGCAGAGCAGGGAGCCCGATGTGGGGCTCGATCCCAGGATCCTGGGATCATGACCTGTGCCGAAGGCAGATGCTTAACAACTGAGCCACTCAGGCACCCCTAATTGATGCATTTTTTATTAGACTAAACAATAGCTGTAAAATAAAATCAAAGCAAGAGTCTGATAACAGATTTTTTTTTTACCAGTTCTGATATAGAATTGTTTAATAATTTTACCATTTCATTGTAAAGGAAGTGAAGAAATGAAAGGGCTATTTGAAGACAACGTGCTCCTGTCTTGAGGCATACATCCTAAAATTAGAAAAGGACAATGTGAAAACTTATCATAGCATAAAAAAAAGGTTTTAGAGCAAGGAGCATGACATCTTCCTCCCACCTTTCCTTGTTTTGTCTTGTCTTCCCTTACCTTCTATACTCTTCCCTCCTCTCCTCTCCTACCATCTACTCCTCTCCCTACCCACCCCCTCCCCCTTTATCTATCTCTTGCTCATTTTCATACACCGTCTCCCTTCAGTACATCATATATCCATAAATGAATGTGGGGTCTTTTCAAATTTCCTCTAATAAGCAATTGTTAGCACATATGTGAAAGCCACTGTGATCTACACTAGGGATAAAAAAGATAAATTAGACTGTGAGTTATGGAGACAGACTGTGTATAAATTTCCTTTGTACCCAAAGGAACTGGCAGTGCTTAATTTTCACAAAATATAAACAGTAAGTACTAAAAATGTAGTAAGAATAAAATTCATAAATTGAGTATTTGCTCTATGATGGTTTGTAAAGTATGGTTCTTGGACCAGTAGCATCAGCATCAGCTAGAACATGTTAGATATGCACGTACTTGGGCTTCATTCACTCCAGACTTACTAAATCAGAAATGTGGGGAGAGGAGCCCTGGAATCCATTTTTTAATAAGCCCCTAGGTGACAATATCAGACACTAAAGTTTGAGAACCTTTATGTTGAATAGTTTGTATGGGTCATCTCATTTAATCCTCATAAACTTTATTAATTCAGTACTATTCATCCTTTGCATTAGTTATTTCTTACTGCTTAGTCAATCATCCCAAAAGGTAGTGACTTAAAAGAAAAACAATTTTTTTGTCATTATCTCTTATGATTGTGGAGGTTAAGTAACCTTGCAGTATGTTCTCATTCAGGGTCTCCCATATGGTTGCAGTCAGATGGTGAGGCTGGAATGAGCTGAAGGCTTGCTCACACACATGGCCTGTGTTGGGAAGACATAAATAGCTGGAAACTGGAACAGATGCAACTGTTGAGACATCTCTTTGTTTTTCTGTGTATGCTCTTCATCATGGCAGCTACAGGGTAGCCAGACTTCTTATGATGTTTCCAAACGCAGAGTCAAGGGAGACACACACAGACAGGGAGAAAGAGAGGAGAGAGAGAGAGAAAGAGAGAGAAAGAGAGAGAGAGAGAGAGAGGGAAAGTAGAAGCTGTATCAACTTGTATGACCGAGCTTTGAAAGTTGCATGGCAGCACTTTGCCCAGTCCTACCATTCACACAGTCACAAAGATGTACTCAGGTTGTAAGGAAAGGCTATAGATACCACCTCTTGATCAAGGGAGTTGACAAGTGTTGAGATGTCAAACTGGAAATATTTCTGTGCTCAGCTTTATAAGATATAACCTGTTACAATCTCCATTTTTCACTTGAGAAAATGGAGTTGCAGGAGGTTAGATAATCTGTCCAAGATTTCACAGTTAGTAAACAATAGAAAATAAATTCAAGCTCCGAGTCTGCAGTCTTCACCAACATGTGGCAGTGGATTTTATCCTGTTTACTCTCAGCCAGGTTTACGTGGAATATTTAACATAGTTTTTTTTTTTTTTTTTTTTGGTATCCTAAACAGACAATGGGGTCTGTACCATTATTATCCCTATTTTACAGATGGGTCAACTGAGGCTTAGAGAAATTGAATAACCTTCCCAAATTTTCATGCCTAATAATTTGTGGTACCAGAGTGTGAATGGAAGCTCTATTACTCCAAAGCATGAATCCAAGCATAGCATTATATTGTTGATATATTTTATTAATTATCTTTCATATCCTGTACACATATGTATTTTGTCATGTTTTTTACTGTTTTGGCTTTCTTCTCTGTATTTTTGTCCTTCCCAAGTTATAAAATAATAATTCTTTATTGTTCCTCTAATGTGAAAGAAATGAGCCCTATTTAAATAAGTACACCATGGGAGGGGTGGAGCAAGATGGCGGAGGGGGTAGGAGACCTGGATTTCATCTGGTCTCAGGAATTCAGCTGAATAGAGATCAAACCATACTGAACACCTACGAACTCAACAGGAGATCGAAGAAAAGAATAACAACAACTCTCTGAACAAAAAAGCGACGACTTTCTGGAAGGTAGGACATGCGGGGAAGTGAATCTGAGGCGATATTCGGGAGGATAGACGGCGGGGGAGGGGGCCTCCGTCGGCTGCTTCTGGCAAGTGATAGAACCGCAGAGCACAAAATCGGAACTTTTAGAATTCGGCTCGGCTGAGGGACATCGCTCCAGTGGCTAAGCTGGGGATGGAACCCTCACAGGACAGTGTGGTCTCAGGACCCTCAGGGTCACAGAAAGATCGGGGGTGCCTGACTGTGTGAGAGCTCCCAGGTATCAGAGCAGGGAAGCCAGCTGCAGAGACAGAGCTGAGGCGCGGGCTCTCAGCTCAGGGTTGCCATAAACTGTGATTGGTGACAGTCAGGCTACTGCTCCTCCAGCAGGGAGACAACAAATGGCAGACCCAGGGAGAAGCCCCTTCCTCCCCCAGGAGGAGCGGTGCAGGAGCACACCGCAGGGATCTGCTGGGTTTGGAGACTCCACACTGAGTCGGGTGCCAGAGATAGAAACGCTCGGTCACAGGCTGGGTGAGCACGGAGTGCAGCAGGAGACCAGGGAGATGGGAGTGACTGCTTTTCTCAGGGGGTGCGCTGAGGAGCGGGACCCTGAGTTCCCGGCTCCTCGTGGGCAGAGATAGGGAGGCCACCATTTTCATTCTCGTCCTCCAAAGCTGTATGGAAAGTTTGCAGGGAACAAAAACTCCCAAGAGCAAACCCTAGCAGATTGCTTAGCCCAGACCAACAAGGGTGGGGCAATGTTGCCCCCGGCGAAGACATTTGGGAACCACAGCAACAGGCCCCTCTCCCAGAAGATCAGCAAGAAAAGCCAGCTGTTCTAGGTCGTTCTAGGTACGATCTTGGACCTAGAGTTCAGAATCATGATTTTAAAGATACTAGCTGGGCTTGAAAGAAGCATGGAAGTGATTAGAGAAACCCTTCCTGGAGAAATAAAAGAACTAAAGTCTAACCAAGTCGAAATCAAAAAGGCTATTAATGAGGTGCAATAAAAAATGGAGGCACTAACTGTTAGGATAAATGAGGCAGAAGAGAGAATTAGCAATATAGAAGACCCAATGATGGAAAATAAAGAAGCTGAGAAAAAGAGAGATAAACAACTACTGGATCCGGAGGGCAGAATTCAAGAGATAAGCAATACAATAAGATGAAACAACATTAGAATAATTGGGATCCCAGAAGAAGAAGAAAGAGAGAGAGGGGCAGAAGGTATATTGGAACAAATTATAGCAGAGAACTTCCCTAATGTAGGGAAGGAAACAGGCATCAAAATCGAGGAGGCACAGAGAATCCCTCTCAAAATCAATAAAAACAGGTCAACACCCCAACAACAAATAGTAAAACTTACAAGTCTCAGAGACAAAGAGAAAATCTTGAAAGCAGCTGGGGAGAACAGATCTGTAACCTACAATGGTAGAAACATTAGATTGGCAACAGACCTATCCACAGAGACCTGGCAGGCCAGAAAGGACTGGCAAGATATCTTCAGAGCACTAAACGAGAAAAATATGCAGCCAAGAATACTGTATCCGGTAGACTGTCATTGAAAATTGGAGGAGAGATAAAAAGCTTCCAGGACAAACAATAACTAAAGGAATTTCCAAACACGAAACCAGCCCTCCAAGAAATATTGAAAGGGGTCCTCTAAGCAAAGAGAGAGCCTAAAAACAGCATAGACCAGAAAGGAACACAGACAATATACAGTAACAGTCACCTTACAGGCAATACAATGGCACTAAATTCATATCTTTCAATAGTTACCCTGAATGTAAATGGGCTAAATGCCCCAATCAAAAGACACAAGCTATCAGATTGGATAAAAAAACAAGACCCATCGATATGCTGTCTGCAAGAGACACATTTTAGACCCAAAGACACCCCCAGATTGAAAGTGAGGGGGTGGAAAACCATTTACCATGCTAATGGACACCAAAAGAAAGCTGGCGTGGCAATCCTTATATCAGATGAATTAGATTTTAAACCAAAGAATGTAATAAGAGATGAGGAAGGACAATACATCCTACTTAAAGGGTCTATCCAACAAGAAGATCTAACAATTGAAAATATCTATGCCCCGAACATGGGAGCAGCCAATTATATAAGGCAATTAATAACAAAAGCAAAGAAACACATTGACAACAATACAATAATACTGGGGGACTTTAACACCCCCCTGACTGAAATGGACAGATCATCTAAGCAAAAGATCAACAAGGAAATAAATACTTTAAATGACACACTGGACCAAATGGACTTCACAGACATATTCAGAACATTCCATCCCAAACAACGGAATACACATTCTTCTCTAGTGCCCATGGAACATTCTCCAGAATAGATCACACCCTAGGTCACAAATCAGGTCTCAACCGGTATCAAAAGATTGGGATTATTCCCTGCATTTTTTCAGACCAACATGCTTTAAAACTGGAACTCAATCACAAGAGGAAAGTCAGAAAGAACTCAAATACATGGAGGCTAAAGAGGATCCCACTAAAGAATGAATGGGTCAACCAGGAAATTAAAGAAGAATTAAAAAAATTCATGGAAACCAATGAAAATGAAAACACAACTGTTCAAAATCTTTGGGTTACAGCAAACGCAGTCCTAGAGGAAAGTATATAGCAATACAAGCCTTTCTCAAGAAACAAGAAAGGTCTCAAATACACAATCTAACCCTACACCTAAAGGAGCTAGAGGAAAAACAGCAAATAAAGCCTAAACCCAGCAGAAGAGAAATCATAAAGATCAGAGCAGAAATCAATGAACTAGAAACCAAAAGAACAGTAGAACAGATCAATGAAACTAGGAGGTGGTTCTTTGAAAGAATTAACAAGATTGATAACCCCCTGGCCAGACTTATCAAAAAGAAAAGAGAAATGACCCAAATCAACAAAATCATGAATGAAAGAGGAGCGATCACAACGAACATCAAAGAAATACAAACAATTATAAGAACATATTATGAGCAAGTCTATGGCAGCAAATTAGATAACCTGGAAGAAATGGATGCATTCCTAGAGATGTATCAACTACCAAAATTGAACCAGGAAGAAATAGAAAACCTGAACAGACCTATAACCACTTAGGAAATTGAAGCAGTCATCAAAAATCTCCCAAGAAACAAAAGCCCAGGGCCAGATGGCTTCCCAGGGCAATTCTACCAAATATTTAAAGAAGAATTAATACCTATGCTTCTGAAACTGTTCCAAAAAAATAGAAATGGAAGGAAAACTTCCAAACTCATTTTATGAGGCCAGCATTACCTTGATCCCAAAACCAGACAAAGACCCCATCAAAAAGGAGAATGACAGACCAATATCCTTGATGAACATGGATGCAAAAATTCTCACCAAAATACTAGCCAATAGGATCCAACAGTACATTAAAAGGATTATTCACCACAACCAAGTGGGATTTATCCCTGGGCTGCAAGTTTGGTTCAACATCCACAAATCAATCAACGTGATACAATACATTAACAAAAGAAAGAACAAGAATCATATGATCCTCTCAATAGATGCAGAAAAAGCATTTGACAAAGTACAGCATCCTTTCTTGATCGAAACTCTTCAGAGTATAGGGATAGAGAGTACCTACCTCAATATCATAAAAGCCATCTATGAAAAACCTACAGCGAATATCATTCTCAATGGGGAAAAGCTGAGAGCTTTTCCCCTAAGGTCAGGAACGCGGCAGGGATGTCCACTATCAGCACTGCTATTCAACATAGTAGAAGTCCTAGCCACAGCAGTCAGACAACAAAAAGAAATCAAAGGCATCCAAATCGGCAAAGAGGATGTCAAACTCTCAGTCTTTGCAGATGATATGATACTTTATGTGGAAAACCACAAGACTCCACCCCAAAACTGCTAGAACTCATACAGGAATTCAGTCAAGTGGCAGGATATAAAATCAATGCACAGAAATAGGTGGCATTGAAGAGAGAGGTGTCAGGAAGAGAGAGAAATTAAGGAGTCAATCTCATTTACAATTGCACCCAAAACCATAAGATACCTAGGAATAAATCTAACCAAAGAGGCAAAGGATCTGTACTCAGAAAACTATAAAATACTAATGAAAGAAATGGAGGAAGAAACAAAGAAATGGAAAAACATTCCATGCTCATGGATTGGAAAAACACATTGTGAAGATGTCAATGCTACCTAGAGTAATCTATACATTCAATGCAATCCCTATCAAAATACCATCCACTTGTTTTCAAAGAAATGGAACAAATAATCCTAAAATTTGTATGGATCCAGAAGAGACCCCGAATAGCCAGAGGAATGTTGAAAAAGAAAAGCAAAGCAGGCGGCATCACAATTCCGGATTTCCAGCTCTATTACAAAGCTGTCATCATCAAGACAGCCTGGTACTGGCACAAAAACAGACACATAGATCAATGGAACAGAATAGAGAGCTCAGAAATGGACCCTCAACTCTATGGTCCACTAATCTTTGACAAAGCAGGAAAGAATGTCCAATGGAAAAAAGACAGTCTCTTCAACAAATGGTGTTGGGAAAATTGGACAGCCACATGCAGAAGAATGAAACTGGACCATTTCCTTACACCACACACAAAAATAGACTCCAAATGGTTGAAAGACCTAAACGTGAGACAGGAGTCCGTCAAAATCCTAAAGGAGAACACAGGCAGCAACCTCTTCGACCTCAGCCTCAGCAACTTCATCCTAGGAACATCGCCAAAGGCAAGGGAAACAAGGGCAAAAATGAACTATTGGGATTTCATCAAGATAAAAACCTTTTGCACAGCAAAAGAAACAGTCCACAAAACCAAAAGACAACCGACAGAATGGGAGAAGATATTTGCAAATGACATATCAGATAAAGGGCTAGTATCCAAAATCTATAAAGAACTTCTTAAACTCAACACCCAAAGAACACATGATCCAATCAAGAAATGGGCAGAAGACATGAACAGACATTTCTCCAAAGAAGACATCCAAATGGCCAACAGACACATGAAAAAGTGCTCAACATCGCTTGGCATCAGGGAAATTAAATCAAAACCTCAATGAGATACCACCTCACACCAGTCAGAATGGCTAAAATTAATAAGTCAGGAAACAACAGATAATGGCGTGGATGCAGAGAAAAGGGAACCTTCCTACACTGTTGGTGGGAATGCAAGCTGGTGCAACCACTCTGGAAAACAGTATAGAGGTTCCTCAAAAAGTTGAAAATTTAGCTACAATACGATCCAGCAATTGCACTACTGGGTATTCACCACAAAGATACAAATGTAGGGATCCGAAGGGTTATGTGCAACCTGATGTTTATAGCAGCATGTCCACAATAGCCAAACTGTGGAAAAGCCAAGATGTCCATCAACAGACGAATGGAGAAAGAAGAGGTGGTATATATACACAATGGAATATTATGCAGCCATAAAGAGGAATGAGATCTTGTCATTTGCAATGACGTGCATGGAACTGGAGGGTATTATGCCTAGTGAAATAAGTCAATCAGAGAAAGACATGTATCATATGACCTCACTGATATGAGGAATTCTTAATCTCAGGAACCAAACTGAGCGTTGCTGGAGTGGTGGAGGGCTGGTAGAGATGGGGTGGCTGGGTGATAGACATTGGGGAGGGTATGTGCTATGGTGAGCGCTGTGAATTGTGGAAGACTGTTGAATCACAAATCTGTACCTCTGAAACAAATAATGCGATATATGTTAAGAAAAAAAAATAGAAGAAGAAGATAGCAGGAGGGGAAGAATGAAGGGGAGTAAATCGGAGGGGGAGACAAACCATGGGAGACAATGGACTCTGAAAAACAAATTGAGGGTTCTAGAAGGGAGGGGGGTGGGGGGATCGGTTAGCCTGTTGATGGGTATTAAAGAGGGCACATTCTGCATGGAGCACTGGGTGTTATGCACAAACAATGAATCATGGAACACTACATCAAAAACTAATGATGTAATGTATGGTGATTAACATAACAATAAAAAAATTTAAAGAATAAATAAATACACCTTTGCTCTGAGTTAGAGGTAGTATCACCTGCTTTAGAAACAACACTAAAATATGAGTGTGATAGCTTAGTATGGGAGGAAGGGCACATAGATGGCAAAGGTAGTCTTGGATAGCTGAGGTAATTGGGTACATTTTTTTTAAAAAAACAAGAGATTAGTGAAAGATAAAATTGATGTCTGAAAATACATGAAGATTAGTCATGTGGAAGAATCTAAACATTCTGTGTAGCTCTCAACATACAAAAGATCTAAAAGTAATGGTATTTTAGGTAGGCAGATTTCCATCCAGAACAAAGCCCTTTATATGAAGGCTGGCTGGCAATGCAATGAACTTCTAAGGGGAAAATATGTTTCCTGTGACTCAAAGTGTTGGAAAAGAGGTCATCTGGCCAGTTCTTGAAAATACTGCAGAAAGCTTCCCACACTGGACTGATTGTCAAAGGTGATGGCACGTAAGACTGCTTCTAGTTTTAAGATTCTAAGATTCTTGGGCAATTTATTGAGGATACAAAAACAGATGTCTCTTCTGCTGGACAGCGCTAGAACAGCCACCAGGCATCTCCTCAGGCTTACATAAACTTTAGACCCTTGAGACTACAATAGGCCACACTGGGAGTCTACTAAGGAAATGGTAGGAGAGGGGCTACACCTTGCTATCAGGACAGTGTCAAGCTTTCCTTTTTGTGGTAGTCCAGGTCGCAGTATACACAGTCATCCAGAAGCTGTCTTATTTTCTGATAACACCTTCAGGTCCAAGGAGACAAAACTGATGTGTATAAGACTGCTGTGCTTAGAAGCTCCATATCCCAGAAGGGCTATCCTCTCTTAGCATTCCATAGAAATAACTTTCAGAATCACCACATGGGACATACTCATTGCAATACACATGTTAAACAAGACTCAGAGAATCTGTATTCATCATATATAGATAGTTTAGTTACACTTCTTTCCAGCCCAAATGTAGTTTACCACTCAGGGATAGTTTTTATGTTAGCTATGTTGCCTAGAAACATGTTGACTTTCTTAGTTTTATCAGGATTTTCAGGAGAGCTGAGCTGGAGCATTAACTCAAGGTCAGGTTCTCATGCAGCAGTGCTGCATTTTATAGACAGTTTGCCTACAGTAGCATTAAGAAATGTACATAATATTAACTAACACTTTAAAGCACTTGCTACTAGGTCAGGCCTTCTGCTAAGTGGCCTAAGTGCAAGATTTCATGTAATTTTTAAAGCATAACTATATCCAAGCAACTATTTTTATCCCCACTTTATAGATAAGGAAATTAAGTCTTGAGAGAATAAGGAACTATGCAAGATCACACAGCTATATAATAAATGACAAAGTCAGAATTTGAATCTGGTTTTGTCTGTCTCCAGAGCCTGAGATCTTAACTACTTGTTTATTCACCAACTCTATATTGACCTGCAACTCTAAGAATTTTGCTAGGAGTTAGGGATAAAGAATTGCACAAGACACATATGGAACCTATATATTACATGTAGCAATAACTCATGCTGGCTATTTACAGATTGAAAATGTCCAAGTACTAAATTATATTGGAAAATGTGTCACTGATGCCAGGGATATAAACCATAAACTCAACAGCTAATTAACTTCTGAAATAAAATGACTTGGATTGAACAGGACCAGCCCATAGGCTCTACTTCTTCTCTAGAATTAATCCAATAAAAGGGGTAAATGCAGGCTTGAGTTACCACTGTCTTAGGCCAGTATACTCTTGCTCCATTTGTTTTGAGAAACTTCAACACAGTTCTTTGTTACTACCACAAGGGAATGAAAAGGACACCATGGTCCACCTCGGTATATTCTTCTGAGGAATGAAAGCTAATTTAGTAGTAGTGGCCACTTCAAAATCATGAATTTTACATACAGCTAGGTTGAATAGATGAATCATACAGGATTCCATTCAGTTTATGTTTATCATGACCTTGACTGGGTGTCTCATGGATGGTCTCAGGTCCCCATTCACAGTCTTGGTGTGAGAAGAGAAAGATTTATAGATTTGAAAGAGGCTTCAGACTAAGGTTGCCCCATGAAATGTAGGGCACTCAGTTACATTTGAATTTCAGGTAAGCAATAGATAAATTTCTAGTATAACAAATATTGCATAATTTTACTAAAAATAGTTTGGTTTTTTAGCTGAAGTTCAAATTTATCTGGGTGCCTTTTATTTTTATTTGCCAAATCAGGAAACCCTACTTCAGGGTCCTTGTGCTTGGAATCACCAACCTTGCTTTGCAGAACTGGGACAGACTCAACAGCTTCTGGGGGCACATTTATTATTCCTCCATTGAATAAAAGTTTACTGAGGGCCTACTGTATGTCTGACAAGATTAGAGATGGATGTGTATATTGATGCTTATAATACAAAGTGGAAAATATTTTGAAAATTAAGAAGTGAGTCAAACAGTAAAAATGACAACAAAATGGCCAGTATGTATAAAAGTGTTTTGTGTATGCAAATACTGCATTGAACAGTTAGATTCATTCTCTCACTGGATTGTCATACCAAACTTCTGAAGTAGATACATTTCATAAATGAAGAAACGAGCTGTAAGACCTGGAGGTGTTAAGAAAATTATACCATTGCACATGGATGATATGTGGCAGAGCCGGGACCAAGGCCTTAGTCAGCTCAATGCTAGATAGAGCCTGAGCTCATACATGTCCACTAAAATGGTGCTGGGTAAATACAGTTGGCCAAGAGAAGCTTGCTTGTGAAAGTGCCTTTAATTACACTTTGTAGTGCAACTAGGGAATAAGCAGATGAACAAAATGGATGGTAGAAGCGAGAAGAGTCTTCTTGAGAAAATGCCATGTCTGAAGAATAGGCACATATGAAGAAAGGCAAGAAATGGGGACAGAAAATGGATAGGAAACCAGACAACATTAGGCTTGGCATTCACCTGTTTAATAAATATTTCCTGATTTCTCCTTCTTGACCAAGTACTGAAAATTCCTATTTACAGAGAACCACAAGTTACAGAGAACCACAATTTTGATTTGAATGATGAGGATATAGCACAAATACTTACAAAAAATAATAGGCTCTCCCCAGTGTGAAGATAATAGCAAATAAAGAAATAATGACCACAAACAACAGTAATACACAAGTAATCACTAAGGGCTCAGGATGTTCAAAGCAGTTTACATATATTAACTTATATAGTCCTCTCAGAAACTCTATGGATTAGGTACATTTTTTTTTTTGCCTCATTTTAAAGGAGAATAAGGTGTGGAATAGTGAGTTGAAATAACTGGCCCAAGAGTGACCATTCCAAAAGTAAATGTTCAGGTTACAGAACACTCTTCCATGTTCTAAATATTCTAGTTTGTCAGCTAATTCATGGAAGCCTGATTATGGATAGGAAAGGCTGGGATACCAATGTGTACTGTACAATAATCCCAATAGTCTGAAATCTGAATGTATACTGCATCTTTATTTACTGAGTGCTGACTCAGGGACAAAGTCCCAATGGGAAGTTCTACTGGAATTCCTTGCCCTCAGGATTTCCATATTCAGAAGGCACTAGAAGACAAGAAGGAGCAAAGGCAGCTGCAAATGAAGTTCTAGGCCGACTCAGAAGAGGTGGAGGACTAGAAAGGAAACAAAGGAGTCAGGCCTTGAGCAATCAACAAGGTGTCACAGGCACATAGGAGACAGTGAAATATTTCAAACAGAGTTGGGTGGGAAGACAATCATATATGGGTCTGTGTTCAAGGAAACTGTGGGAGAGCATGAGAAATGATAAAAATAAAATGTAAGGGCTGAGGATGTACCAGATGATTTTTACATGCATTCAATTATTTATTTTGTTAGCACAATAACAATGAGTGGACACTATTATGCCCATTTTATAGATAAAGACTGATGCAGACTGAGATTATATGCAGTGGCCAACGTCACAGAATTAGTAAGCAGAAAACAGTACAGTCAGTTCTCTTCCTACAAAAACATATCTACTTTCCATTTATCTGCTTATACCACAAATATTTAATCAATTTCTGTGGAAGTATTTGTATGTGGTGAAAAAAACAGTCACAATTCCTCACATTATGGGGCTATCTCTGATCCACACCATCCCTGTAGCTGATCATTGTTTTGTTTTTCATTTTTGTACTTGTGAATACCTTGTTTCATCCAGCATGGGTCATATGTGTTCTGGATTAAGGAAAGGTAGAAGGATTTGCTGAGACTCCAGCAAGGTAGGATTCATAGCAGGAAGCTTAAAGAGAAAAAAAAAAAAAACAAAAAACTCATGTTTGTGTGGCTGTCAGTCTGGTATATTGTACAAATGCTTTAGTGAACATCAAATCAATAGTTGCCTGCTATGGGACTGCCAGAAACAAGCCATTGTCCATGCTTAATTAAAAGGCCAGATTGATATCTGACACCGCTTCAGAATATGACACCTTCATATGATTGCATGACCCAAGAAGAAGGTGAGACAAAGAGAGAAGGCAAAATGGTACCCAGAACCCTGGACAGCATTCTTCGTCATAACTGACCCATTTTCTAAATACCTGGGCATTTTGGTACAACTGTAGACATGCATTTGTAAATCTATAGAACTTGATATTATTTTTTCTTCCAAAGTGCTCAGGGGAAGGGAGCAAAAGCCAGACTGCAGGGGTAGATTGTGAAAGCCTGAGCTTTCTTGAATTATTCATTAAAGATAAAGACATTTTTATAATTTAGATCCAAAGGAGGAAGGCTTGAACCAAAATAAAATCTTCAGAAAAGATTTTAGTTCTCAGAGTATTTGTGGGATCACAAACTGTTGTTACCTACAAAGTCTTTACGTGACTTTATCACCTTCCCTTAAATTCTTATCTCATCTCCCACAGCTTCCCACCTTGCTCAGTTTTCCAAGCCCTCTGGTTTACTCTCAAGTCCCCCCAAGTGCTCTCTACCACACGGCCTTTGCACTTTCTTTTCTTTCTGCCCTGGATTCTCTTTCTCCAGATATCTGCCTTCTCAATTCTTAATGCCACTCTGACTTCCTTATTTTAAAATTACAATTAAGAATCCCAGTGCTTCTCACTTATTTTATTAATTTTACCCATAGTACTTGTCAATTTCAAAAATATCTTGTAATTTATGTATTCTGTTTTTTATTTACTGTCTGGCTTCCTTAAGAAAACATTAACTCTACATGGACAGGGATTATCTTTCTATTTCCGCTAATGAGCCCCAAGTGCAACAACACACCTTACACATTGTAGGCTCTTAATAAGCATTTGCTAAAACAATGACAAAATTTCCTCATATATAATATTCCACAAATATACATCTACACTCCCATCATCCTGCCCAGATTTTAGGTTAATTCTAATCTACTGCTCTGCTCAAAAGGAAATAGGAAGTTGTTTGTAATCTAGTATGGAAAACTAATCTCAACATGAAGATCTGGTCTATTAGTGTCCTCCAGGATTAGTTAGGTCTTAGTGAAGTAAACATTCTTTATAATCAGTATGGTTTCTTTGTTCATTTTTTGAAGATGAAGTCACAAATTGGGAATCTCTGGCAATAGGGCCATGTTATTTAATGTAAGAATTCTTTCTTATAAAATTAGAAATCAACAAAACAATGCTCAGAAAAACAATTTTACTTTTTCTATTCAAATCCTTCACAATTATTAGGTAAAAAAGTTTAAAAAAAGGCCCAAACTGAAATTATCAACTCTTTAGAAATGGAAAGCAATGAGCTTACTATATATGCTTTGGATAATAATCAAATAAAAATATATAGACCTAATGAAATTATTAGAAAGCAAAAAAAAGTAAATCATATCTAAGCTCCAAACTAAAACTATTAGAAAAAATTAACAAACAAAAAATATAAGTAAGTAGATTTGATTAATACTTTTTTAAAAGATTTTATTTATTTTTATGAGAGAGAAAGATACCTAGAGAGAGCATAACCAGGGAGGAGAGGGAGAAGCCGTTTCCCTGTGAGCATGGAGCCCAACAAGGGGCTCAATCTCAGGACCCTGGGATCATGACCTGAGCTGAAGGCAGATGCTTAACCAACTAAGTCACGCAGGTGTTCCATTAATAAAGTAATTTTTAATGAGTATTTTGAAATAAATGATAAAATAGAGTATCTTTGATAAGTTCAATTATTGAAAAAAAGGAGAGAGGGCAGGAGAGAGAGAGTATGAGAGAATTCAAATACATAAAATTAAGAATAACAAAGGGGGCATGACTATAGCTATGGAGGAAATATAAATATTTTAAATATTTCAGTGTAAATAAAAATAGATGTGAAAGGATTTTTACTACAGTATTGTTGGTAATGTTACGGAACCTGGACTGGATCGCCCAATGGAAGAACCAAGTGGCACTAGGAGATCTTGGAGGCTCAGAGGTTTATTTAAGGCTGGCAAGTTCAGAGGAGGATGATCTCCAAAGGTCTGAGCCCCGAGCACAAGCAAAGGGGGATAATTTATACACTCCTACTAATGCATACTTGATACTTTTGGCGCCCACGGGAAGCGGAGCAGGGAGAAGAACCCGGATGGGTGCACGCAGGGACGTGGAGCAGGGAGAAGAAACCAGAAGAGCCCCAGCGCAGGGACTGGGACTCCTTGCTGGCTCAGTCAGCCATCTTAGGACACAGATTTTTCCTCTTCAGTAATACTGAGTAATTAGAAATAACCTCAAGTGGGGCGCCTGGGTGGCTCAGTTCTTAAGCGTCTGCCTTCAGCTCAGGCCCTGATCCCAGGGTCCTGGGATCAAGTCCCTCATCAGGCTCCCTGCTCAGCGGGAAGCCTGCTTCTCTCTCTCTCACTCCCCCTGCTGTGTTCCCTCTCTCGCTGTGTCTCTCTCTGTCAAATAAATAAATAAAAACTTAAAAAAAAAAAGAAATAACCTTAAGTGTCTAATCAGTAAGAGTAGGTAAATAGCTTTTGGTATTTCATATTATAAAATATTGCACAAGAGTTAAAAAGAGGAAATAAATAAACACATATTATATTAACTGGAACAAGAAAAGAGCAAAATAATGATTTCCTATATGTAAAAAATTTAAAAGAAAAAATTAGTCCCCGGCAAGCCAAAGCTATATATTTGTATTGCATATATTTACTCACATAAATTTTTAAAAATCTGGAAAGATGTAGGCAAACTGCTTATTTTTATTTCTTCTAAGAAGAATAAAATAATTGGCAAGACTATAAGGTAGCCTTTTATTCTTGGCTCTATATACTTCTATATTGTTTGCAGTTTAATAATGAAGGTATATTCAAATATTACTTGTATAATAAAAATATCTTAAGTACCCTTATCTATCTAAGTGGTGTGTAATTATCAGAAGTTGAACTCTGAGGCCAAAATATTTTCAGGTAAACAAATGCAGATTCATATCAACATATTCTTTCTAGTTAATTTCTTTCTTTTTGAGTTTCAGATGTCCTAATCCCTGTTCAATCTACCATCAATAGCTGTTATGCTATTTAAACAAACAACCAACCATTTTTTTTTAACAATGTTTGTTTTTAACACACTTACCTGTCTGTTAAGCTTTCTCTTAAACTTTACTTTTACAATAATTAACGATGATGATGATTATCATATCCATAGAGTTTTGCTGATAGCCATCTCAAGTGGTTTTAGGTCTGTGTGGAATAAAATAAAGCTTTTGAATGGAGAAATATGATTAGAGTTAGAGTTCATAAGCTGGTCTGTTGTCAGAGTGGAGGGTGGACTGTGATGGAACAGACTGGAGGTAGAGGGACCAGTTAGGACAGTGAATTTCCCTTGAGTTTGCCTCAGGAAAACTAGGCTAGAGGTAAAGTACTGATTATTGAGACTCATGTCAGGAATTAGAATTTCTAAGAGGGACCAGCAATGATCTATGTGTGTGTATATGCACAAGCATATGTAATATGTATTTTTAAGGTACCCAGGAGTTCCAATGATCAGTCAAGTGTGAGGACCCCTGAGCAAGGAGAATATTTATAGCAATCCAAGTAATCTTTGGAGAGCTCAGGAAAGAGAAAGGGGCAGCAGAATGGTACCTGGGTAATGGAGAGAAATTCCATTAGGAGAGTCTTTTTAGAAAGAGAACCTGTTTTTAATTTTCAGAAAATCATACAGATTTAGATGGTAAGTTTACCCACTCTTGTTTCCTTATACACATTTCCAGTCATCATTCTGGAATGGGACTTTTCATCTTAGTCCAGATTTATTTAGAAAGTCAGGCTTTTTTTCCTCTCTGTCTCTCATTCTCTCTCCTTTGGAAAGACTGGTTGGGTCAAAGAAGAAGGTCGAATAATAGAGAAAGGATCTTTGACAAAACAATGCATCATATGAATGCATAATGTCCTGCTTGTCCACTGCCTGTTTATTTGCTCTTGTGCTGTGTATATAATATCAACAACGGACCACTGTCTAAGAGGTCTAATGTGATCTCTCTGAACTTTGTCCATCCTCCTCTTAGGCCAGCCTTCCCCTTCCTTGCTTGATGCTGCTGCACAGACTGTTAGCTTCTGGCCTGAAAGCCTTTGCCATTACCCCTGGTATGAGACAGTCTCCCCACTGTCATCAAAGTTGGCTTCTTCTCAGTTATAGATCTCAGTTCAGGTGTCACACCCTCAGAAAGACTGTTCTTGACCTTTTTAGGAAGGAATCTTACCTATTTTTCTTTCATCTCGCTGCTCATTTCCTTCTTAGTTCACAGCACAGTTTGTGATGTTTGTTGACTGTTTTATTTTCAGTCCTCTGCACTAGATTATGGGGCCAACCTGGCAGGGGCTGTGCCTCCTTGTCCATTGGGTACAGCCAACCCCACCAAAGTATCTGACAGACACTAGTATTCAAATAATATTTGTTGGAGAAGTGAAATTTGAAGGAAAGAAAAAAAAAACCCACAAAGATAAACAGCAGAAATCAGGAACCCAGAATTCAGAGCCTACATTATTATATATATTAGTTTCAGAAGGCAAAATATACATATTCATATATGTGCTAATCATGAAATGAAGGAGTTTGGGGTCCAATCTCCATCAGCTGAGGTTATCCATTCCTGTGTTTTGGCAGTGTCAGAGTTTGCTGCAAGATCATTTGTCAAGATCTTTCCTTCTTTCTTAAACTAATGACCTTGTCGTCCCCCGAGGGGGGCTGAGGCCTAGTATAGAGGTATACAGAGGTTTCCACTGGCAACTACTTGCTAAACTGAATGTACTTAGCTACCTTATCAAGCCCTAGAATTGTTTGATTTCCTACAGGAAATGTTTGCCTTTGAAAACTCCAGTGGGGAAATAGCTTTTTCACCTTTGCTCAGTAGAATGAGTTTAACTTGTCTGAAGATGAGATTCATCTCCTGGAGGAGGTGCTGAGCATCTAATGAGCTTAGGAACAAATCAGAAAAACATCAGGGGGTAGATTCCAACCCCTACTCCACCCTGGTTCCATAAAAAATTCTGTTTTAGATATTTGCATGAGTGAACTACCCATTTACACTGATTTTTTTCTATGTGCTATCTTAGATATGTATAACTCTAATGTGGAAACACATCTAGCCACATTATGCATTGTGAAAGGTGTGTGGTTTTGCTCTTTGGGGTGCATTCTATTTAAACAACTCACTAATTCATTAACAACCAGGCCTGTACTTGTATCTCTTTCATCTCTGACGTGAGCTGTCCTCTGTCACTATAATCCAGAGCAGTTTAATACCACACAGAAACACACACACATACACACCCTCACCACAAGTATTCATATATCCACTGAAACAGTGACTGCCTGAAGGTTTTTCTTTTTTTTAATATTTTTTATTATTATGTTATGTTAATCACCATACATTACATCATTAGTTTTTGATGTAGTTTCCATGATTCATTGTTTGTGCATAACACCCAGTGCTCCATGCAGGACGTGCCCTCTTTAATACCCATCACCAGGCTAACCCATCCCCCCACACCCCTCCCCTCTAGAACCCTCAGTCTGTTTTTCAGAGTCTATCGTCTCTCACGGTCCATCTCCCGCTACTTCTATGACCTCAGATTAAATTTGTTTATAAGTTACTACCTCCTCTTTCTCTTATTAAGATTTCCCCTCAATTATAACTTTTATCTGAAATTAAGCATCTGACATTGGCCGTTTGGCCATCACTTTTGGAATTTGATCCTCAGTTCTCCTTAACAAATTGCCATTTATCTCCTTCCTCTGTTTCACTGCAGTCCTCACTGCCTATAGTAGACTTCCTTGCCCTAGTTCTGCCCTCTTTGAGCCAGATCTCAGTAATGGCCTTTTACTAATGGTTTAACTCTACAAGTTCAAAGGAATAAATGGATTGGAAACATAAATTGTTTTAAGCACTAATTATGTACATTTAGAAAGAATACATGTAAGCCAAATGGAAATTAGGCAGGGAAACTTTTGACAGCAAAATGTTACCTCCCTGCAGCCACATGGTTTAACAGTGGGAGAAAGAATACAAAGGAGCCAATGTTAGAGAATTCTGTATGTAGTACTCTGTCTAGATGTGCTTAGTGTTTTGTTTTACTTTATAGTTAAACAGGGAAGTAAATACCTCTATCTATACAGGAGCAACATGTTTTTTCTTTGTTTTGTTTGCAAGAAGGACATAGGATAATATTGCACATAATCACAAAAAGCTCCTAAATATGTCAAAGTATGCCAATTCTCATAACTAATGACAGATCATTATTATGCATTTCCTAGATTATTACAGTAGCCTCCTGACTTCTGTCCCTACTTCTGTCCTTACCTCCCCTTCAGTAGCAAAATAATTTTGTTAAAATAAAGTCAGATCATATCACTTATCTATCAAACCAACCAAACAAGATACAAACAAACAAACAAAAACAAGCTTCCAAAGTTCATTTCTCCATGATTTGGTCCCAATTCAATCTCTAATCTCAACTCTTGCTATTCTCCTCTCCCCCTTTTTCTACACTATCCACATTGACTTTCCCATTATTTCTTATACTGATCAGACACACAGATGCCTTAGATCCATTGCAATGGTCACTGTTACTATTCCTAGAAATCCCTTTCTTCGGTTTTTTACATACGAGCTCCCTCAATTCCTCCATGTTTTTATTCAAAAATCAACTTCTTATAACTTCTGCTTTTGGAAGTTATGGAATGCCTGGGACCAGATTTATTTTCCTACAATTAATAGATAGAAAAACAGACCAAATATGTTTTTCTTAAAAACAAAACAAACAGGGCACCTGGGTGGCTCAGTTGGTTAAGCGACTACCTTCGGCTCAGGTCATGATCCCAGAGTTCTGGGATCGAGTCCTGCATCGGGCTCCCTGCTCAGCAGAGAGTCTGCTTCTCCCTCTGACCCTACCCCCTCTTGTGCTCTGTCTCTCCCTCTCTCCCTCTCTCTCAAATAAATAAATAAAATAAAATATTTAAAACAAACAAAAAATCCCACAAATGTTTCCAGATATAACCAACACATAATGACTGTGATCCCTGAGATAAAGCAAACAGAAAAAATTGAGCCATACAATTTCCTTGGCATTCTGCCAGAGGCATTTTCTATACTCACGTGCAAGGACTGGAATCCTATGCAAAGGAGAGTGGTCTAGATAAGTTGAGGAGCCAGAGATCAGAAGTTAGAGAGACTAAGGCAATGGCAATTTGAGGGTAATGTGACAGAAAGAAGGGAGCTGTCCAAAGATGCTCCAGAACTCTAGTTAGGAGCCCCTTAACTCTGGCTGAACAATACACAGAATATTATACATATATAGGAATACTACACATAGTAAATATTAGTAATGTATTAGTAACTTACAAAGGATGAAAGTCCATGAGAATGGCAAAGAACAACCATGGAATTGTAAGCTAAACATGGCTGGCAGGCATTCTTGTTCTAATAAGGCAGAAGAAATTCCTTGTTAAATGCCTGGAAGATTCAGTAGAAACACCAAAGGGTCATAATCCCATTCGTATTGTTAAACTTGCCATCGATTAAAGGCTACTCTAAACCTGTCATAACAAGCCTGAAAAATTAAACTGATTCACAAGTTAGCTCCTACAAGAATAAAATATAACATTATTTTTAAAAAGACAACAAAATTAATCATGTGAAAATGTCCAGCTTTCATTGAAGAATTACCAGACATGTAAAGAAACAGGAAAATTCAATCTGTAATCAGGAGAAATATTAGTCTCTAAAAGAGATTCAGAAAGGACACACATGGTGGTTAATACAAAATAATGTTAAAATAGCTATTATAATTATGCACAAGAATTTAAAGAAAAATATGTATACAATAAGGAAAGAAATGAAATATGTGAAATAGACCGCCAAAATGGAACTTTTAATTGTAGAAATATATTTAAAGAAAAAAAAAGAAAAATAAAAAGAAATTGAAAAAGAAAAAGAAAAGCACCTGGGATTAATATCAAATTAAACACTAGAGAAGAAAAATCAGTGAACTTGAAGGCATAGCAATGTAAATTATTCAAATTTAATCACATATATAAAAAAGACTGGAAAAAAAATTGAGCCTCAGTAGTCTGTGAGATCAAACAGTCTAACATTGGACTTCCAGAAGAAAACTGAGGGCTTAGGGCTGAGTAAATACTTTAAGAAATATGAAATATTTTCCATATTTGAAGAAAACTATAAATCCCTGGGTAAAAAAGCTAAAGGTACCACAAGTAGGATAATCATACTAGACCAGGGCATTTAATAGTCAAATTGCTGATAAGTCAATGATAAGGAAAAGCAAAGAAACATAAAACTAGCCAGAGGAAAAAATACACATTATGAAGACAGAAAGAAAAATAATTAATACTGACCTTTCCTGAAACTATGCAATGGGACATCTTTACAACGGTTAAAGAAAATAAAATCAATTTGGAATTCTATATAAAGAGGGACATCCTCTAAAAATAAAAGCAAAATAAACATATTTTATTTATTCTTTTTGGAAAAGAAGAGTTGGGAGAACTTATCACCAATACTACAAACAATGTTAAAGAAAATTTTCAGCCAGAGGAAAATGAGCTCAAGTAGAAGCTAGGAAATGCACAAGGGAAGGGAGAATAACAAAGATGGTATATAAATTGGTAAATAAAATACAACACCAGTACACAAGTTGGGAAATGGAGACTGAAAGTCTAATATTTTAAGGACCTTACATTATACATAAAGTAGTGTAATATTATTTAAATATAGACTATGGATAATTTAGAGGTAGATATTACACATTTTAATTTTTTAAGATTTATTTATTTATTTTAGAGAGGGAGAGCAAGAGAGAGCATGGGGGTAGGGCAGAGGGAGATGGAGGGAGAGAATCTCAAGCAGACTCCCCACTGAGCACAGATCCTACATGGGGCTCAATCTCACAACCCTGAGATATGCCCTGAGCTGAAACCAAGAGCTGGTCACTTAACTTACTGAGCCACCCAAGTGCCCCCATATTGTAAACTTTAGAACAACCATTTAAAATAATAAAAATGAGTTCTAGCTAATAAACCAGTCATGGAAATTAAATCCTAGTGGGAAATGTATATGTTAATCCAAAAGAATACAAGCAAATGGAAAGGAAAAGGAACAAAGAACTGATGGGATGTATAGAAGTTAGTTACTAAGATAATTGATTTAAATCCAACCATATAAATAATTACTTTGCATGTAATGGTCTAAAGACCCTAAATAAAAGATAAGAATTGTCTGACTGAATTGGAAAGAAGGGCCAGAGGTGCCTGGGTTTCTCAGTTGGTTAAGCATCTAACTTTGGCTCAGGTCATGACCCCAGGGTCCTGGGATTGAGCCCCCTGTCAGGCTCCCTGCTCAGAGGGGCATCTGCTTCTCCCTCTCCTTCTCCCTTTGCCCCTCCCCCTGGCTTGTGCTATCTCACATATGCACTCTCACTCTCTCTCAAATAAGTAAATAAAATCTTTAAAAATAAATAAACAGCATGGCCAAATCAAATGCTTGTTATAAGAATTTCACTTTAATTATAAAGGCACAGGTTAAAGCTACTGAATGGACAATGTGATGATTTGGTATTTGTATACATTGTGTTTTTCAATCATACTTCAATAGAGCTGAAAAAAAAGAGTAATAGATTAAACATAATGGAGCACAGGTAAAAGGCAATTAAATAATAATGGCTGAGAAAATTTTGTAATTAAAATAATAAGCCCCATCAAAATCAAGTTACTCGATGGAAAAACATATAGCATGCAAACAATAAATATGAGAAACCTGGAGTTGATAGAATATCTATTTCATAGCAAACAAAGTAGACTTCAGAAGAAATATTGCCAGGAATGAAAAGAGACTTTTCATAATAATAAAGAGGGTGAGTCATCAAAAGGCCATAGCAAAATTCAAAATACATGGAGCAAAAGCTGACAGAACTGAAAACTGACATAGATAAATCCATATTTATTGTTGGAAATGTTCACACTCCTTTTGTGGTAATTGAGAAAAACAAGTAGACAAAAAATAAATATAGAGAAGTTTCCATGAATACTACCAACTAATTCAACCTAATTACAATTTATTGAGCATCCTACTCAACAACAAAATAATCACACATTATTTTAAAAGTACCTATGGAGGGGCACCTGGGTGACTAAGTTGAGTAAGTGTCTGACTCTTGGTTTCAGCTCAGGTCATGATCTATGGGTTGTGGGATCTAGTTCGGCTTGGGGCTCTGCTCTGAGTGGGGAGTTTCCTTGAAGATTCTCTCCTCTGCCCCTCCACCTGCTCTCTCTCTAATAAATTTAAAAATCTTTTTAAAAATTAAAAAAAATAAAAGTTCACACAGATTATGTATCAAAATAAGCCATATGCTAGATGATGACAGTTTTTAAAAAATATATTCTAAACTATTGAAATTATATAATTTTGTCTTTGTTTACAACTAAATTAAATTAGCAATCAGTATCACACATATATCTACATAGGGGTCCCTGGGTGGCTTAGTCAGTTAACATCCAACTCTTGATCTCAGCTCAGGTCATGATCTCAGGATCGTGGGATTGAGCCCTGCATAGAGCTCTGTATTTAGTGCAGGGTCTGCTTGAGGTTCTCTCTCCCTCTACCCCTCTTCCCACTCGTGCTCCTTCTCTCTCTCTCTCTGAAATAAGTCTTTAAAAAAAAAGGAAATATATGTGCATAATTCCAAATATTTGGAAATATACAAAATATGTATAAATAATGCATGGGTCAAAAAAGAATTAAGAAAAAATGGAAATATTTCTTACTAAATGATTATGAAAAAAACCCCACAATATATCCAAATTTGGTGAGACAATTAAAATACTGCCTAGAGAGAAATTTATAACTTTGTTTATATTAATTTGTTCTTTTGAATCCAAGCATATACATTAAGAAATTAAAGAAAAAGGAAAAAAAATGAAGAAAAGAAACAACTTAAACCCAAATTCAGCAGAGGAAAGCAAACAATAACATTAAGAATAAAAAATAAATACAATAGAAAATAACAATGGAGAAATGCAAAGAAGCCAAAAGTTAGTTTTTTGAAAAGATGATTAAAATTTCTAACCCTTTAGCTGGACTGATCAAGACAAAAAAGAGAGAAAACACCATGTTCAATATCAGGAAAGAGAGGACATCTCTATAGAATATAGAATCATTGAAAGGATTTAAAAAATACATTATTAATAGCTTCTAATACTACATATTTCTAACTACATAGAAGAAAAGGACAAACTCCTTAGAAAATGCAAATTACCAAAATTGACTTAAGGAGAAATATAAAAAACTAATAACCTATTAAAAACATTGAATTTATAAGTAAATACTTTCTCATGAAGAAAATTGTAGACCCAGATGCCTGCATCAGTGTACTTTAGCATACATTTCGGAAAGAAGCAATACCAGTACTACTTCTTGCAAAGGCTACAAGGAACACTTGCCACATAGTTTTATGGAATGAGCATCACCTTAACACCAAAACTAGACAAAGACAGTGTACAAAAATAAAACTACAGACCAAATCCCTCATTAATGTAGACATAAAAAATCCTTAACAAATATTAGCAAATTTAACTTCGAAACCTAAAAATATCAAATACTGTATCATGGCTAAGTGGATATATGAATATAATTTTGGTTTAAAATTTGAAAATCAATCAATGTAATTCATAACAAAATGAAAAAAGAGGAATGTGCTCATTTTAATTGATACAGAATTATTTGATAATATTCAACTGCTGTTTATTATAAAAGCCATCTCAATATGATAAAGAACTTCTATGAAAAGTCTACATCTAACATAATACTTACTACAAGGGTGAATGATTTCCCTTAAAATCAGGAACAAAGAATGACCATTTATATTCTACTTTGTATTAGAGGTTCTAATCAGTGCCATAAAATTAAAACAAAAATCATAGAGATCAGTAGATTGGTAAGAAAGAAATAAAATACTGTCTATTTGCAGATAACATGAGCATGTTCTTAGAAAATCCTAGGTAATATACAAAGAAATCTACTTTAAATGAGTGAAATAAGCAAGATCTCAGGAAACAAGATCAATATATAAAATTCAATTTTATTTCCATGTAATGTCAATTAATAATTAGAAAACACAATTCTTATCCAAATCCCAATAGAAAATTTTTGTAGAAAAAGATAAGATCATTCCAAAATATTGTGGAAAGACAAAAAACGTAAGGTAGAAAAAGAAAGCTTACATTACCTAATTTCAAGATATTCTAAGTCACTATCAAGGTAATGTATTGATTTCAGGATGGATAAGTTAACTGATGGAAGAGAATAAAGAGTCCACAAATAGACAACACAAACGGTCAACTGATTTTTTACAGTACCAAGGTAATGCAATGGGGAAGTGTTAGTCTTTTTAACAAATGATACTAGAACAACCAGATTTCCATATAGGAAAAAAAATGCATCTTAACCCTTAGCTTACATCACACAATATTTAAATCTAATAGGATTGTAGGCCGAAATATAAATGCTAATCTATTATAAAACATGCAGAACAAAACACAGAAGAAAATCTTCATGACCTAGGGATGAGAGGTTTCTTAGATAAGAACAAAAAGCACGGATTATTCAAGAAATGATATTTGTGCTCTTCAAAGGACACCATTAAGAACACAAAAAGCTAAGCTGCCAACTGGGAGGAAATATTTGCAGTGAATATTTTTTAAAAAGTCTTAAGTCCAAAATATATAAGGACCTCACAATTTAGATACCAAATAACCCAATTAAAAATGAGCCGACTGTGTGTGTATATGTGTGTGTGTGTATACCAATAACACCTGAACATATGTTCAATATCATTCATTTTCAGAAAAATGCAAATCGAAACTACCACAACAAAACACTGACGATACCATGTGTTGGTGAGGATATGAACCCATTGGATCTGGCATGCATTTTTAATGGGAGAGTATATCATTATAGTCACTTTGAAAACAGTTTGGTAGCTTTCTTGATAAAGTTAAACACCTCCCATATGCCCCAACAATTCTCCTAGATATTTACCCAGAAGATATTTACCCAGAAGAAATGAAAACGTATGCCCACTAATAGATGTGTATACATATTTCATAATAGTAAAAAGTAGAAACAACCCAAATGTCCATCAGAGATGAATGGATAGGTCTGTGATTCAAGACCTATACCTCTGAAACAAGTAATACATTATATGTTAAAAGAAGAAGAAGAAGAAGAAGAAGAAGAAGAAGAAGAAGAAGAAGAAGAAGAAGATAGTAGGAAGGGAAAAATGAAGGGAGGAAATTGGAGAGGGAGACAACCCCTGAGAGACTATGGACTCTGAGAAACAAACTGAGGGTTCTAGAGGGGAGGGGGGAGGGGCGATTGGTTAGCCCGATCATGGGTATTAAGGAGGGCACGTGTTGCATGGAGCACTGAGTGTTATATGCAAACAATGAATCATGGAACACTACATCAAAAACTAATGACTAAAATAACATAACATAATAAAAATAAAAAAATAATAAAAAATAAAATAATAAAATAAAAAAAGATGAACGGATAAATTGAGTGCAGTATGTTCCTAAAGGGAAATAAATAAAAATAAAATTTAAAAACTTATAAATAAATAAATAGGGTCAAACTGGTACAATAGTATGGATGAATTCCCAAAACAATATATTGAGCTAAAGAGACCAGATACAAAAGAGTATACACTGTAAAACTCTATTTATACAACTTTAGAAAAGGAAAATCTTATATACAGAAAGAAAATTAGGGATTTCCTGGAATTACAAAACAAGGATCATTAAAAAAAGGGCACAAAGAAAGTTTTAGGGTGATAGAGGTGTTCTATATATATATGCATTTGCCAAAATGTGGTAAATGGTACACTTGGAATAGGTGCACTTTATTGTGTATAAATTATAATCTGATACACTTAATTTTTAAAAATGAATTTCAATGTGCATATTTCCCAAGCAGCCCTACCAAAAGTGTTCACTATCTGCCTCTCTCCCACTTGCTTCCATTCATGTTTATCTTTAATAATAGTTGCTAATTTTCTCTACATTTTACTTATTTCTTCCTTATTGTGTGTGTATGCTACTAGAATAGAAGTTCTGTGGAGGCAATCAGCTTACTATTGTTTAACAGAAAGCTTGAGAACAAATTCACTATGGCATATTGGATAATAATATATCAATAAAAATATTCTTTAATGCTAGGTAATTATATTTAGGAAGCTTGCCTTATCTGTTCTGAGATCTTATCTCTTCTTTGAGTATAAATCCTATAATTCTGCATAGAACCACATTTCTTCTACTGATTGTATTAAGACATCTTTGCAAACCCACAGGTAGAACTTAAAAGCAATTGGCTTTTTCACAAATTTTTATATCGTAGGCTCCTTCCATCTACTGTGGTTCTTGAGGTTGAAAAGAAAGACTGAAATGCATAGTCCTCCTTGTGCTGGAAAAGAAAATGATGTGGTATACATATAACATTATCGTACCAGAGCATGATTGATTTTCTTTCTCTCTCTCTCTCTCTCTCTTTTTTTTTTTTAGAGAGGGAGGCAGGTAGGAGCAGAGGGAGTGGGAGAAGGAATCCTCAGCAGGCTCCATGCCCAGCACAGAGCCCAAAGCAGGGCTTGATCCCACAACCCTGAGATCATGATTTGAGCTGAAATCCAAAGTCAGACACTTAACCGACTGGGCCATCCAGGCAGCCCCATGGCACAATTTTCAAGGGCTTGATACATTCACTCTATCTCCTGAGTATTTGGAGACTCTTGGGATTTTTTAAAAATAATTTCATCATTTACTTCCAAAAGATATATACATTTATATCCAATTTATATTTATATTTGTGAATGCTAAGACTTGGATCTACAGCTTCCTCAAATAGTCAACAGCCCTTTCACTGTCCATCAAAGACTGATGTAGCAGAAAGATCTTGCTCTGGAGTCAGAGACATGTCAGAAGATTAGCTCTACCACCACCTCTTGGGAAATGTTAGCAACATTCCTATATGTTGGCTCTTTAGTGTACTCATCTGAAATGAGAAGATGGTAGTATCAGTTGTGAACTGCTTCATATTTGTGTTGCAGAGGGAGGTTGCTTGAAGAAGGCTGAATGAACCTTCTATCAGTTTTCATGTAGCTTGAAGCAACAGAAAACACCAACTAAAATAAACAACTGGAAATTTCTTAGCTTACCAAACAAGTGGTTGATGATAGAGTTGATAGGGGATTGATTATTGAGCAGATTCTCCCTTTCTGTACATTTCTTAGCTCATTTCCTTGTCATCTCACTGTGGCTTCCCTCAGAGTTCCACGGTAGCTGTTCCCACTATGATGAACAGGTGACATTGACCAGAGGTGGAAAATAAGAGTCTGTTTTGTGTCTCTTTTTAAGAAAGCAGACAAAGCTTCTATAAACCCCCTACCAAGTGTCCTCTCACAAAGTATTGGCCAGATTTGCATTGCCCCGCCAGGCCTAAGGCAGTCACTAGATGAAGGGACTGTAGTTACTATGACTGATTTCTACTGATCCAGATTCATCCTATTGGACTGGGGAGGCACCCAATGTCCCTTTTGAGATACACTTATCTTATCAGAAAAAAATAAATAAGATCCTGTTGGCAAGGATGAAACAGATTATTTTGTAGGAGACCAAGGAGACATTTACCTCCAGGGAATTCATCATCATCTGTGGTCTGGTGACAGGGTTATCTCTGACCCAGAATCTAAGTGGTGTCACACATTGATAATGCCTCCATCTCTCTAGGAGATAGAGGTTTGTGGGGTAGGTGTTGGGGGTGGGGAGCATGAAAAATAATAAATTATTAATTTACAATGACAGCTGTAAACTGTCCTGTGGACAGAAATGCTACTGTTTTTGGCATTGTTCTCACTCTGATCCCAGGATTTTATCATCTGAATGTTGTTCAGATAACCAGAACTCGGGACTCATTATTTAACCTTAAGGAAATTTCTTACTTTCTCCCCCAAAGGTGATTTGAGTGTATCCTTGAGGATACTTAAGCCTTAAGGAGTAGATTTGTCATGGAAGAAGAGATGTTTGTATCCACAAAACTTGAAGAGTGAAAGCCTTTGCTACGTACTTTTTTTTTTTTTAATCTCAGATTCGATGATTTTTCCATATGCTCTGGGAAACTTAATATCTCTTGGGAGACATGTCAGAGTTTCTAAAACCATAGAATATTTTGCCACATAGCAAAACTATATCTATTCTTTCCATTTGGGTTCTGCATTAGATATACTTTGTTCTAGGTTAATCGATTTGTGGTTGTTTATACAGGTGTTGTCTAGAGGAGTTATAATGCACTTGATTTGGTTTCTGCTTACTAATTTAAACTGTCACTTAGCTAGGTCTCAGGAATTATTCCTAAATTATTTTAGTTAGAATTGAGGGTGATCCCATCTTCCGGTATCATTACCCAGAAAGGTAATTATATAAACTATACAAATTTTACTAGCTAATCCAAATTGTTCGGTTTATTTCATTTACCTACATATTCTTCAGGGACATTTCACTGTTATTCCCATATAGTCTCAACAGAATGGATTGTTAGAAGAATTAAATGTGATTGTGCATAGGAAGAATTTAGCATATTGACTGCCATGACTGGCCAGCACATAGTAGGCACTCAATAAATGTGACATGCTATTATTTTATTTTGGGAAATTAGAATTATGACACTTACCTCTCCATGTTATTACAGAAATGTAATTAAATATCATCCACATAGGTGCCAAGTACAGTACCCAGTACAGGAACTCAATAAATGTTAATTTCATTCCTTTCCCTGCCTACTAAACAAAACACCCAGAGGAATAATAACACTGTCTGGATGATCCTACATCACCTCGGCAAAATAATTTCCTCTTCTTGGGAGAGAGAAACCAATAAAGTCTGGTTTCAATTTATTTAGAGTATTCTCTCCTTTTGACAGCATAAAATAAATCCCTGCTATGAAATAACCTTTTTGCTGATCTATGTATAATGGTAACTCGGTGCCACCTAATTCTTTTTGGATAAATAAATTAAAAATACTCTGTTTCAAGAATGCAACAAGCATACTAGTTCTATAAAGAAACTACCCATTACAGAGCAGAGTTTCTGTGGGTAGCAGCAGGTGTTGGCGAGTGCAAACTCTAGGCATTTATAACTCTTGAGTGTTACTGCCTGCTTGAAAGAATTTGCTATTTACTTCCAACTGAGGACAATTAGACTTAAATCCCAAAGTTACACCTCAGGTAAGTGAAAGTGAAGAGCAGAGGAGGAGTGACTGGTAATTTAGGTAGCATGATTCTTACCTTTTGTGGTTAGTCAGGTGAAGTATAAAACATCAATAATAATACTCTTTAATGCCAGATAATTGCATTTGGGGAGCTTGCTTACCTGCTCCAAGATCTCGCCGAGAGTGTAAGTTCCATAATGCTGCATAGAAGAACATTTCTACTACTGATTATAATAAGACATTTCCTTTGTACACCCAGAGATAAAAACTCCAAAGCAATTTTCATAAATTGTAACATTCTAGAGTAGATGATGTTTGAAGTACAATTTCCATGCAATTTAAGATTTCTTTTCTGGCTAGAAAATTGTTGAGCTTACGTTGTAGATGGGCATTGCTTTTTTCAAAGAAATAAATCAGAAATTTATTTGTGCCTTCATATTCCCTTTTATTTCTCAGGAGCATGTTAATTGTTGCATTGTGTCACTAAGTTATCTTCCTTAAATGAATGATAGGTTTTACTTGTACTGTCCAACTGCATATGAAAACAAATGGCTTTGATTTGACCATTATATTACTTAGGGGTTTGGGAAGAGCATGAGTGGTGGAAGTTTGGCTTCATATGTTATAAATTCATTAGTATTTGCTATGAGCACTTTATTCAGAAGTTTATAAATTTCAAGGGCGCCTGGGTGGCTCAGTTGGTTAAATGACTGCCTTCAGCTCAGGTCATGATCCTGGAGTCCCAGGATCAAGTCCCGCATCGGGCTCCCTGCTCGGCAGGGAGTCTGCTTCTCCCTCTGACCCTCCCCCCTCTCATGTGCTCTCTCTCTCTCTCTCTCATTCTTTCTCTCAAATAAATAAATAAAATCTTTAAAAAAAAGAAGTTTATAAATTTCAAAAACCCTATGGAATGTGTCCAATAAAGGTTAAACTGCCCATTGCTCTTACAAGTTATAGAGATCTGTGGCCAGATTATTGGGTTGGATTTTCAACTCTCCTAATAAATATTGACTCTTTCACTTTCATTTTTGTAATCAAAGTAGAGGGTCACATGCCTAGTATAGTGCCCGGATTATATTAGGTATTCAGTAAGTATTTGTTGAGTGAGTAATCATAAGATAGATAATGAGCCTTCATAATAAGATCAAATGTGATATAAGCACCTAACAGAGTGGTTGCTCAGCACTGGATTTAAATCTGTATGTAGGCATACCATGTCCTTGTTAGAGTATAAATGCAAACTGTTTATCCAACTACTCAAAGAAAAAAAAAAGAAGAAAGATAGTCTGGTGAACATTATCCATTTACTCCTATAGGAGTCTAGGTTTTATTCATATAATCAACTTAAACCTGCAGAAGCCAGTATATTTTTGGAACAAATTACCTTTGTCCCCAACCAAATCACATTTGATGACTTTTTTAATATTATAACCTGGACTATTAACCACTTCTGCATTTATTTTAGAGGAATTATGGTGGGAAAAGTATGAATCTTGGAGTCAGACAAAAGAGTGATGGAAGTGTTATTAATCATGTCATCTTGAACACTTTTCCCATTTATAAAATAGTGACCTTGAAATTATGGGGAAAAATATAGCATGGCATATGCTGAGTATCCCATGAACAGTCTAGAATGCTGCCATTGTTACTTTTATTACTATTATTACTATTCTTTTCTTTTTTTTTAATTTTTATTGTTATGTTAATCACCATATATTACATCATTAGTTTTTGGTGCAGTGTTCCATGATTCATTGTTACTATTCTTAGACTTTTATTCATTGATTCTAAAACTGTTTTCCACTAGGTTCATGTGATCTCCCTTATATCAAGTATATAAGTGCCAGGTTTATTTCAGAATGAAGGCTAAGAAAATCCTTTCTTTTTCTGAAGCAAAGACCCTCTTTGCTGATAAAGATATGTATAATATTTTAGCTCGCAGCTCTAGTGATAATCCCAAAATGACTAAAATGGCTTCTTTAAAAAAGCCATAATTCTAATTTTTTCTGATTATGTATTTTTTTCTTTTTGTTATTATGACTTTTTGTAAATCACCTTAAATTCTTTTTGGAAAGACATTTGGTTTAATTAAATGAAAGTGTTCACATGATTAAAATTGATGAGTATTGGCATAATTGATTCTTTGTTTCGTGCAAAATTGACTTCATCCTTGTCCATAAATATCTTTGAAAAACAATTTTTAAGATTATATTACAAACTAATTATATCATAAATTTTGGCCCATTTGTGTCATCTAGGTTTGAACTCCATATTTTTATGACCCATTTAAAAGATTAAAAGAGAGAATTATGTGTCTTTATCCACATCAGATATAGACATTTACAACACAAAGCTGCATTTTATTCCATAATATTTAATTTTAGCTTTAGGATAAATTGTAATTTCCCTGAAGCAATTCAGTTCATTTATTGATTAAATAATTGAGTGGACATTACCCCATTCTGAGATGAAACAAGAATTCAATCTTATAGCTCTATACTATCAAGCCCATTTTTATGTCAAAGTTCTATTAAGAGCCAATCTACCACAAATATGAATGCATGGAGTCTTCTATTTTTCAAAAGGGTACACCTGTTGAAACTTCAGATTTTGGGTCTAGATTCATGACCACATTAACTCAATTATTACAATACCACCATAATACATGAGATGAACAGCGGGTAACCTGTCCCTTCATAACTCATTTTACCAACCACTGAACACTTACTATGCATAGAGCAATATGGTACAAAGATTATTAATATGTTTTCCCTTCTCCCAAAGAATTCCCAGATTGGAAGGAAAGGAAATGTATATAGATGAATAGTTCCGGAACAACATGACAAAAAATAAAATGGAGGTTTGCATGGATTTCAATGGGCGACATAGAGCAAGTGGTTCAGAAAAATGATTTTAGAGCAGATGATGTTTAAGTTGGTTCTTAAGTGATACTTGGAAATTTCCGGTTGGATAAGGTAGAAAATGTATGCTGTACAGGTGCAAGGATGGGGAGGTGATGTCAACAGAACATATTCGGGAAACTGTAAATAATTTAAAGTAGAAAACTGTCCTTAGCAGTTTGTAGAGTAGCAGAACCGCAAGGATTCTGAAAAGACTATTAAGTTTCAATCCCTGATCTATTAGGATGCCTTTCTTGTCTGGATAATAACCACCAGTGTCAGTTTACAGGTACCCTTTGATCAAGAGAAGATTCAGTGTCTTATTTATCTCTGAGACAGGTACAGGTACTACACACACACATGAGAATAGCCTTCTGAAGAGAACAAGGCAGGTGAATATGTGGGAGACTGAGTGCAGTTGACTCTAGACTGAATAGTCACTGAAAGCCTCTCTGAGGAGATGACTTTTAAGCTGACACTTGAATCAAAGAAATGGCCAGCTATTCAGGGGCAAGTGGGAACACTGTTCCAGGTTGAGGGAAGAGTGAGGAGAAATTCCTGAGGAAGAGCTCAGCTTCTTCAAGTAAGTTCAGTTTGACCAGAGCAAAAGAGCAGAGAGAGGCCAAACCACCCATGTGGTCTATTGCTTTGTAGACTGGGAGGATAAATTTAAATTTTATTATTTGTGCCACGGGAAGCTATTGGAGGTTTAAGCAGGAAAGTAACATGATCTGACTTATGTTTTAAAAAGAACACTATATGGAAAATGGATTGGAATAGAACTAGAAAGGAGGCAAGGAGACAACTTGAGAGACTTTGGAGTAATCCCAATCACTTTAGATTAGAATAGTAGCAGCGGAGAAGGTGGTGGGGAGGACAGAGTACATACTTTGGACACTGAGCGATAAGATTTGCTGTTGTATTAGCTCTGTGAGAGTGAGGGAGAGGACGGAGACAGAGATAACCTCTTGCAGATTTTCTGAAAGAGGGGGATGGGCTTAATTTAAGGCACCCAATTTAAACAATAACAACTATACTAGTAGCAAGTACTTAGATAAATGCTTACTCTGCTCCAGACACTGCTCTAAGCATAGTTACATATATTAACTCATTTAATTATTATAACTCTGTGACTCCAATATTAATATCATTCTCATTTTACAGATAAGGGTACTGAAGCAGAGAGATGTAAACTTGCTAAAGACCATACAGCACAGTTTCACCTTCAAACCTTTGCGTGATTAACCCCATCACCTCCTAGTCTTTTCTCACATGTCACCTCCTCATTGAAGCCCACCCTAACCATTCAATTTAAGATTAGAACCCTAGCCTCTCTCCACTGCACTCCCAGCTATTTCCTGCTCTCAAGGACCAAATACTCTGCTTATTTATATTGTTGATCTGCCCCTACTAGAATATAACCTCCACAAGGGCAGGAGTTTTGTCGGTTTTGTTCACTGTTGTATTCCACGTGCTTGAACAATCTTTGAAACGTAGTGAACGTTCAGTAGAGGATTCCTGATTAAATAATGAACAAGGGGATTGATGCCTGAAGTAGGACAGCTGTGCTTCAAACCCTGGTGGGCTGCCTTCAGAGTCTCTGTGCCTCCTCACTCTACTTCCCTCTCAGTGTGGGATGAAAAATGATTCTTGCTCTTCAGTCAGCAGGAGACCGATGTGCTAAACTGATCCAGACCCAAATTTACAAAACGGAAGAGATGGGAGATAATTTAGCCAGTCCTTACCGCTTCTACCTCATTTCTTCCCCCTAACCTCCCCTTCTGTCTGGAACACTTTTTGCCCTTCACCATTTTGCTTGACTAATCACATGGTGTCTTTGTAATTTCAACCCAGATATCAGGTCTTCTGTAAAGGATGCTTTTGTTCAACCATGGCTGAGCTAGATGCCCCTTCTCTGTTGCTCACTGAACTCTGTGTTTTCCCCCTTTTAAGATGACAAACTGTTGTAAAGTGTCCACTGAATTGCACTGTGTTTACGTGAGGGAGCTGCCCCAACTACCTGCCAGGGACTGGCACCTGACAGGTGCTCAAGAAAAATTGTTAAGTTGACCTGAATGACTTTAGAAGTCCCCAAAATATAAAACTGCACTTTGGGACCTGTGAGATTGGGACCAAAGAGATTGGCTTTGTGACTCATTGTTACCAATAAGTTAGTTTGAATTATGTCATAATCAAGGTAAGCTTCTGTTCCCCTTTCCCAATCCAATATCACTTAAAGAAGTTAACTGAGAAAGCAGAGTTTAGATTCTAAAATCCTCTGAACCATTGAAAGTATATATTTTAGATTAAAATCCCTTTTCAATTGGCTAAAGTCACCATAATTGGAGCCAATTGAATCTGAATTTAAACATGTCTGAGTTGTGATAATACTGCCAGGGCTGTGTTTACCACATACAAAAATTTAAGCAATATGGATTATTTGGTAAGGTAAAGAGAGTCTTTAGAAAGCAATTTATATTTTGTAGATTGGAGGAAATAAGACCTTGAGAAAAGATCTAATCACATTTTGTATTGATATTTTAGGAAAATTTGTAGTAGCAATATACTAGCGCATAAACCCCACCAGTGAACTAATCTGAAATTTAAATCAAAATAACTTGTATTGGTCTATTCTATTTTCTGATGATTCATTTTTTTTTCCCTGAGATGTGGAAGAACAGCAATATAATCTCTTTTATGTAACTAGTTTAATTTTTCATAAGCACCCCTAAGGTTAAAAAAAAGAACTTGAGAACATAATATGTAATTGAATCATCTTGGAACAAGAACAGCAGAAGGTAATGAAGATTTAGGTAGGGAATGGATTTCACACTGTTCTTCCTACTTTCCTTTGCAGTCACATCAGTGAATGAGATTTCTGTTTAGAAAAATCAATAGGAATTTACAGTGAACCTTGGAGGAGGGCATTCTGATGTGACTAAGGAACGCTGAATGCAATTGTTACTCAGTGTTGAAACAGCTCCTTTCTACTGCTGGGGGAGGGGATGAGCAGATGAGAAAAAAAAAAAACTGAGCAATATGAGGATGCTGGCTGACGAGTAACAGAGAAATTCTCACAGATTCTTTTTTTTTCTTTTTTTTTCCCCAATTATTCCAATCATTCATTCATCCATTTATTCACTCATTCAACAGTTGTCTTAATGTCTACCTGGATCAGCCTCTCTACAGAGCAGGTGTAATTAAGAAAGAAATAAAATACAACACCTAGCTCCAAGGATCTTACAGTGTAAATTGGGAAGCAAACAAGAAAAGTAATCATCAAAATGCACTGTGATAATTGCTGTAATAGAGATGATGTCTGGCCTGTGGAATTTAAGAAGGAATCCTGGAGGAAGAACTAAGCTGCATCTTCATGGAAAGTAGGAGAAATCTATGGAAGAATAGGTCCAGGAAATAGGATTTACATAGCATTAACATACATAAAGAGTTTAGTACTCTTTCAGGTAGGATTAGATTTGTCTATAAGTAGCAGGAAAACATCAAATAATAGTGGTTTAAGCTAGAGAGATGTTTATTTCTGCATCAAATATAGTTTCAGGACTGGCAAAGACCTTGGGGTTCCAGGCTTTATTTTTTAACTTGCTTTTTAGTATGCCTGGGCATACCCTCATTCTCTTGTTCCAAATTGGCATCTATATTTAGACAGCAGGATTTTCTTTTTTTTTTTTTTTTAGATTTTATTTACTCATTTGAGACACAGAGATACAGAGAGAGAAAGCATGAGCAGGGAGAGAGGCAAAGGGAGAAGCAGGCTCCCCGCTGAGCCAGGAGCCTGATGTGGGGCTCGATCCCATGACCCTGGGATCATGATCTGAGCCGAAGGCAGATGTTAAACCATCTGAGCCACCCAGGAGCCCCTAGACAGCAGGATTTTCTTAAAAAGAAGGAAGTAGGGTTCAAAGGGTGCACTCTAACTCTCTCTTAATGAATAGCCTGAGAAATCACCCCATCACTCTCTTACAACTCATTTCCCAAACCCTAGTGACATCTAGCTGCAAAGGAGGCTGGGATTTGTAGTATATGTTCCTTGAGGCCCTGTGTCAAATGAAATGTGAAAGCAGAGGAGATTGGATTTTGGAGGAAAACAATAGCTTTGGCTGTAAACAGAAAATAGTAAGATATTCAAAAATGCCAATTATTTCCATGTGACTGACAGTAGAGGGGGGAGAAGGGGATGGGAGGGAGAATGGTATGATCTAAAGCTGGAGGCATAAACAGGGGCCACACATGAAGAGTCCTCAATGAATTAACAATAAATATTTACCTTGCTCTTAAAAAAATTTGTTAGTGACAATTTATTTTCCAGATAACTCTATGAGATACAATTATTTTTATTCCCATTTTAAAGTTAAGGTCACTGGGGTTTAAAGATTAAGTAATTTTCCTACAATATGCTGTTGTTAAGTTTAGGACTAATATGTGAATTTAGGATAGTCTGATTCTTGAGTCCGAGTGGCAGGGAGCTTGCTACTACGCCTAAGAGCTTGACCTTACCCTTCTCCTCGGGCTCTGCCTCTCCTACTGAGTGAGCTACCTGGATATATTTAGCAATTCTTGGCCTGGTCAGAATCTAAGTGCCTGAGAGAAAGAGCACTAAACTAAGACTTAGCTGCTCACAATGTGAAATAGGAAAGGAGTCAGTCTGCAAATTAAGTCTTGGCTTTTCACCTCACGTTTTCATTAAGTTTTAACTCTGTATATAAAAAACTTAATTATACGGTACTTTAATCCTATATAAAAGGTCAACCAAGTCCTACATTATGTAAGGCGTTAAGGTAATTCTTGAAGTAGAAACCCATTTGAACGTTTGATCAAGGTAAATCATAAGTGTTTCATGAAGCACTCTTGATAATAAGATTCAATTATTTCCAATGAGAATGTCCCAGTGTGTGACTGGACTGCCTTGCCTACTGTAAGCAAAACTAATCTTACCAAGGACAAACTGTGATACCTTTATATTTTATAGGTTTCTTCTTAGCAATATGTATTTTCTATGTGTGTAATTATAAACATATACACTCATTTTACACAAATTGCTGAACACAGAAGCCTAAGAAGAAATTAATTAAAAAAAAAAAATCAGAAAACTGCCACCCAGAGAAACCTGCTGTTGCAATGCCGGTGTTCTTCCTTCTAATTTTAAAACAGTTGAAGTTCACACGTGTTTTTCATAGGTTGAAATCACACTATTTACAATTTTATTTCTGTATTTTTAAAAGTCTGTATTGTAAACGTTTTCCAGATTATTAAAAATTTTTAACAAAATTTAAATGGTCACATGACACACACACACCCAATCCAGTGAGGCTGTGGTCATTTAATTAACTGACGACTAAGATACATGAAGAGCAAAACAATTTTGGTTAGAGTGGTAACTGATTTGGATGGACAGATGAGGCCTGGTTCCACAGAATTTTGGAATGCTTTGCTGTTTAGTGCCCTTATCCTCCCAAGGGAGAGAATGTCTTTTTCTCAAGTCCATACCTCCTGCCCAAGTTTGAAATCCATCCCTTATGATGGAGCTTTCGGTCCGAGGGGTTGCATAGGTAGTATTCAAACAATAGCATGTGAAATCATTACCTCAGGGAGATATCTACATCCCAATGTTCATGTGGCATTATTTGTAATAACCAAGCCATGGAAACAGCTGAAGTGTCTGTCAACAAATGAATGGATAAAGAAAATGTGAAATATATATAAAATTGAATATCTTTCAATCATTAAAAAAAAAGGAAATCCAGCCATTTGCAACAACTGGATGAAACTTGAGGGTGTTATGCTAAGTGAAATAAGTCAGAGAAAGACAAATACTGCATGATCTCACTTATATGTGGAATCTAAAAATGTTAAACTCCTAGAAATAGAGATTGGACTGGTGATGGCTAAGGGCTGGGAGTGCAGGGGAAATGGGGAGATGCTGGTCAGAGGGTAAAGAAGTTCATTTATAAGAGGAATAAGTTCTGGGGATATAATATATAGCATGGTGACTATAGTTAACAGTACTCTATTGTATAATTGAAATATAGTAAGATAATAGATCTTAAATGCCCTCATCACTAACACTCAAAAAATTGATACTCCTCCCCTCCACCAGGAAAAAGCAATGTGGGACCACAGATCATGTTCTTGATCATTTATCAATTTTTTTAAAGATTTTATTTATTTATTTGACAGAGAGAGAGAGCACAAGTAGGCAGAGCGGCAGGCAGAGGGAGAGGGAGAAGCAGGCTATCCACTGAGCAGGGAGCCTGATGTGGGGCTCGATCCCAGGACTCTGGGATCATGACCTGAGCCGAAGGCAGTCGCTTAACGGACTGAGCCACCCAGGCGCCCCGATCATCAATTTATAGCCTACCTTCCTTCTGTTTGATTCAGAAATAAGTCATTCATAGTTCTGAAAAGCAGGCTGTGTTTTTATACGGCCGTCCCTTTGCACATGCTGTGTCCCCTGACATGTCCACATGGCACTATTCACCCTTTAAGTCAAATCCAATATTGGTTTCCTTTGGTTTTACCTCATCCACTCCTCTCCCTTTCCCTAGCCAACAGAAGGCAGAATAACTTACTCTGCTCTATACCTCTATGACTCAATTTATACCTCTGTTATCATTCTCACTAAAACAATTCTTTTCTTAATCTATGAGGTACTCTCCTCACCGCCCTAGAAACCTCTAAGAACAGAGATCTGAACCCAGTGTCATTTGTTCCTTTAATCTCTTGTATCTGAAACCTAACTTGTCGTGTTGCACACCTCACTTGTATTGAGCACCTAGGGCAAACTGGGCCTGAGTTTTCCCATCTCTAAAGTGGGCATTATAATGCCAGTCTTTCATAGAAATGTTTTAAGCGTGTGTAGTAGTAGCATTTTTATTTTAAAGTAAGGATTCTCAGTAGAGTTTGAAAGTTACCCTTGCCTGCAATTTTCCTACAAGACTGTGACTTGGAAAAATTCTTGTCTTTTCTCCCAAATATATGACTCATTTAACTCTGGAGAGTTTCTCATATAAATACTGGGTTCAGAAAGATATCATAGGGGTAGATGCATGTCACTGAACTAAAATAGATGAAGTGGAATTTTAAAAGGTTAGAACATTTCATCCACATTGTGACACATTAATTTGATTTTCAAATGAGACAAGTCTCTTTTTAAAAGATTTCTGTCAATAAAATCCCTATTAATTCTTGCCCAGTGGGACTTAGGGGGAGCTAATGAAATATGTTTGTAAATAACATTGAAGATGATTAATAACTTCTACTTTTAGTGCTTGGTGATAACTTTAGAGCACTTTCTGATATTTAAGAAACTATTATTCCTGAGAGAAAAACTGAGACTTACAAAGAAATATGAACCTCCTCAGACCACAAAATATGGCTCCTCCATTTCAAACATATGGTTTGTGTTTAAATTTCCCTCGCTTTAAAATAAATGAAGGCAATGTAAATCAATATTTATTGAATGTCTGCATTGTCCCAGGAATCATCAGGAAAGCAAACGTAAATATGATCCTGGATCTGCTCTCATGAAGTTAAAACATTATACTTTTAGTATCTTGTGCTAAGTGTATTTATAGAAGAAAACACAGAGACAGAAAGAATATAGGGGTTGAATTATTTATCTCTACCAGGATCAAGGGGTGCAGGGCCCAACTTCCTGAAGAGAGAATGGTTTGAGCTGGGTTTTGCAAGAAAAATGTGAATCTCTAGGATTATGGAAAGTGAGGTGTACACACAGACCTATTTGCAACATGAAACTTTGGGAGAGCTAGAAGCAGTCTGAAATTATTGGATGTGCTAGTGTGAGTGTGTGGGAGTAAAGGCAATGAGTCTGGGGAAGGGTTGTCTGGAATAGGGGCATGAAAATCATAAAACATCCTGCTATGGAATTTGGACATTATAGCATGGGTGATAATGAAGTGTTTAAGGAGGGAGTGACTTGACCAGCTCTGCGTTTTGTCTCTAAATCTGAATGACTTAATATTTCAAAATTTATCTCTAGCTTATATCATATGTTTACTATGGGCTCTGGGTGGCCCTGTTCTATGCCATTTTTTCTCTGAGACCCAAACTGACAAAGCAACCTCTGTCTGGGGCCCTGGTAGTTTGGTGACAGAGAGGAAAAAACGGACATTGCAAACCATGGGCTTGTACACAAAATTTGTCTTGGAAATGACATTTGTTACATTTACTCACATTTTATTGGCAAAGTAAATCACATGGCCATTCAAGTATGTGACAGCATGCACATAATCCTCCCTCGGGGAAAATAATGCTGGGGGCAGGGAGGCAGCAAATATTTTGAGCAGTAATTCAGCCTCCTACAGAAGACCATATTTGGGCATATTTGAAATATGAGGAAACCTCATTATAAATAATTAGGAGATAAGCTAGAATAAATTAGAGACAGCTCTGAATTAACAATATGTTGTAAATTATAGTTTTAATATTTTTCAAGTATATCCAGAAGCACAATGCAAGTAAAAACATATGGCATGACGAGGTTTGCTTGATGAGAGATAATTTGTCATCATTATCATGTTATTACTGCTGATAATCATAGCTTAGTCCATGTTGAGTGTGAGCATCTTTCATTGCAATACAGGTACATCTTCCTATTTATTTTTCACAGCCATCCTATGAGACAGGCCAAGTCACCAACATTATCCTCATTTTGCAGAGTAGGAAGTTGACACTTAGTGAAGCCCACTAAGTTGTCCCAAGTTACAGTTACTAAGTAACAGACTCAATGGAACTCAAACCTAAGGAGCTCTGCCCTCAAAACTAATATTAATAGCTAAGTGGACAAAATAAACTTTCGCCTAAGGAATTTAATCACCACACTGACAATCTTATCCATATGGAAACTTGCTAACAGCTCTATTTCTTTGATAATTTAAAGGTAAATATCAGCTTTTCTCAATTATACTTATCACAAATCCTGAATCAGTGAGATCGAAGTTAATGATTTACACGCAGTACTCTGAAAATGGGAGCTCATACTCTTTCAACTGCATGAGTATTTTAAGATCTGTTATGAAATTGTTTTACCAGCCAATGAAGATTTCAAATATGCAGTCATCATAAAATAATTCAGCCAATTCCTAAATATAACACTGTACTTTTCTCTGTGTTTTTATATGTTTTATTAGAAAGTACTAGCTCTCCTCTGCCTGGAATCAGCATTTTTTCAGGTCTCTGGTCCATGTGCTTTGCCAGTGAATATTCTGTCAAAATTAATTTAAACATTTCAGTATCCACTTGACCTAATAAAACTAATCTGCAAAGGTTGTGGTTGCTTTATAAAGATTTATTTTTAAAAAGTAAAAAGAGAAATCGATTATAGTAGCTCTTTATAAGAAACCACACAGACCCCAATTCCTCATTTTCTGACAGCTGAATGAAAAAGAAGCACAATGAAGGGAGGTAGTGTGAGGGAGGCTAGAGATGGACATTCTAACTTTGGATCTACCTCTAACTCACTTGGACTATGGAACAACAGACTCGCTGGGTTGCAACAACTATGTATAAAAGGGTCAGATGATACCAGCTCTCTCTTACAGTTTTAATATTCTGTTTAACAAAAAAGAATATATTTATTCATATAATGGTTAATGTATCCATCAAATTAGTTTTTGATAAGTGGCTTCTCCAGTTCTATGCAGATCCCAAGAATAGAAAGCCAAATAAAGCATAATCAGTCACAGCCCTGCCCTCAAAGATCTCAGCGTTGTGGGGAGGCAATGCTCTGAGCACACTGGAGTATATGAGGGGAAGACAGAGAGGGACACAGAGAGGGCCTTATATCATTTTCTTTTTTTTTTTTTTAAGATTTTATTTATTCATTTGAGACACAGATAGAGAGAGAGCATGAGGAGGGGGAGAGGCAGAGGGAGGGAGAAGCAGGCTCCCTGCTAAGCCAGGAGCCCGATGTGGGGCTTGATCCCAGGACCCTGGGATCATGACCTGAGCCGAAGGCAGATGCTTAACCATCTGGGCCACCCAGGCGCCCCTCATTTTCAATGTTTGTTATTACACAAGGCCGTCTGGAGTAAGTTCTCTTTGATGTGCCGTCCTTGTCTTGAATCTGTCCCCATTTTAGCTGAACATCCCCCATCACTTTTCACTCTTCCTGCATGCTTTGTACATAACATCACCTCACTGGTAATCCTGTTTAGCTATGAGGAACCTGAAGCTTAGAAACTGAGTTGTCCAAATCCTCATGAATGGAAAGTAGGAAAGTAGCCTCTGAGGCCCCATCATCTGACCCCAAAGCCAACGTCTTTACCTCCCAGGCAAGCTAGGGAGTGTGTGCATTTGAACACTTTATGCATTCTTTTTTCTCTGCATCATCGATTCCCTTGTATAATTTCCAAGGAATTCAATTGCAGTTTCGTGTGTGACTGATGAGATCGGCAACTGGATTTTTCATTGTGAGATTAAGTCTCCTGTTTGCTAAGGACTTGTCTCCCTTCAGCTTTGATGAAAGCCTTGATTGGAAGAAAGAGGCATTGATAACCCTCAGTGAAGTTACAAGAGAGGCTTGCAGGAAGCATTTTGCTTTCTCATTCAGACACTGAAAAAAAGTGTTTGGAATAGAAACAACTGGTTCCCTTTTGGCATTTTCACTCCTGGATTAATTTTGCTGAGATGATGCTCAGCAATCTCGCTTCCAGTCCACTTAACAAAAGCCCCTTCAAGTGCACAAGAAAATGATTCCTTGAGAAACCAGAAGAAAAGAGTGTGAAAAAAAATAAAAGAGGTTGGGTGTTAAAGATGCCTATCCCAGGAGCCTTCTTCAAATTCACTAGCTGAACTACTTGGAGCATGAAGCTGCCTCTGTAGGGGGTTGTGGTCAGATGGAAATGTAATAAAATGTAAAGACAAATACAAATTTAGCCCTACAAAACCTATTTCAGTGGTTCATAAAAATCCTCAAAGGCCCTTGTAACTTAGTTACTTCAGACAGGTATGGGAAACCTTTTTCATTTCTTTTTAATGCTCCTGGGTTTCTGTGTCAAGGACTTTGGAGGATGATGAGGCAAGGCTTCACTGCAAGCTCCTCAACCACCAGATCCTTGTCTTGCTGATGTAGATACATTAGGGAGAGTAAAGGATGAAGGGCCTCTCTCCCATCATGTTCAATCATTGCCCTGTCAGCCCCGAGGACCACACTTAAAGGCTCTCTGAAACACAGGAGATTAAAAATTAAGTATGAAGTGCCTACAAGATGGGCCAAAGCTTGGTTTTATGATCTGAAGTGGAAGCTTCAGTTGGCACTTTTGTAAGCAACTAACTCCATATTTTTTCCTACTAAATTAAAAGATATAAAAGAGCAGTAAGAATGTTGCAACATGTATATGAGAAAATTCACATCTACTCCTCTATAGTGGTTGCTGTATGCCTGACACAGTATTACAGACTTTACAAATATGTTTACCATAAATCCCTGAATGTTAGTTAATATATTTCCCATTTTTACTTTTTTGGTTTTATTTTTCATATAAGAAACTGAATTAAAAAAATAGTTAACTAACTTTCCTAGGGTCAAAGAGACAGAAAGTACCAGGGTCTGAAATTGGTTTTCCAACTAAAAACTATTGTTATCCCATATTTCTGCTTTGGTCCAGAGAGCGACTGTCACATGAAGCAGGGCCCATTCAAAGAGTGCTGTCTCTCTCTCTCTCTCTCTCTCTCTCTCTCTTTTTTTTTCTTAAGAGAAAGAGAGAGAGGGAGCATAAGCAGGGATGAGCAGAAGGAGAGAGATAATTTTAAGCAGGCTCCATACTCAGTGTGGAGTGGGGCTTGATCTCACGACCCTGAGATCCTGACCTGAGCTGAAATCAAGAGTCAGATGATTAACTGACTGAGACTCCTAGGCCCTCCAAGAGTGATATCTCTTTAAAGACCAACCCATTCAATGCAAATAAAAACGACAATGAGATGGGGGCTCCTGGGTGGCTCAGTTGATTAAGTGCCCAACTCTTGATTTTGGCTCTGGTCGTGATCTCAGGGTCATTAGATCGAGTTGCATGTTGGGCTCTACACTGGGCTTGGAGTCTGCTTAAGATTCTCCCTCTGCCTCTGCCCAGCTCTCTGTCTCCTGAGAAAAAAACAAAAACAAAAAATCACAATAAGATGTCACCTCACTTGGAAGCTGTGCTCTCAGAGTTTCCCTGGGGTCAAACCCTTACTTATATTTTTCCCTCAGTTGAAGGAGAATTAATATTTAAAATATTATAAAACATATGTGCTATGGCTCTGTGTTAGATTTGTCAAATACACAATCTAGTCTCACTCACCCTTCATAGTTGGTACGACATGAGGTAACATTATCCCAAACAGAAAGATAAGAAAGCTAAAGTTCAAGGGGTAATGGTATTCCATTTGCACAATTTCTAAAGTGACAAAAATGGAATTCAGACTCAGGTGTTTTTGATGTTCAAGTTATGTTCTTCCCACTGTTCCCATTGTTTTAGGCCCAAATGCTTACCATAGTGCAGTTGGAAGGAAAATGGAAAGCTAAGAGTGACCACAGATTGTCCCCACTGGACTATGACTGGTCTCCATTTGATAACCATATCATCAGAGATATCTTTGCATAATTTCCCAGAGTTAAAGTGCTTCAATAATGTTCCCATTTTGCTCTCCTTCTTCCATTTCCATAGGGCTCAGGAAGCCAATGTAGTAACTCAGTGCCTGAGACAAGATTAATTCTGTTTTCTTGGCAAGTGAGATCAACATTCCATTCTACCATGTTCCTTTTTTTTTAAGATTTATTTATTTATTTGAGAGAGCGAGAATGAGAGAGAGAGAGTACATGAGAGAGGGGAGGGTCAGAGGGAGAAGCAGGCTCCTTACTGAGCAGGGAGCCTGATGTGGGACTCCTTCCTGGGACTCCGGGATCATGACCTGAGCCGAAGACAGTGGCCTAACCAACTGAACCACCCAGGCGCCCTACCATGTTCCTTTTATGGACAGTAAAATGTAACTTACTTTAAATACTGCATGTGATTCACATTAAAAAACTCTTTTAATGAAACAATCTTAATTTGAACATGTAACTTTGCATATCCATAAATTAGTTGTCTCTTTTTATTACTATAAAATGGGTATAATGCTAATATACAACTCACTATGTAGTAAATCATCCATTCATCCTTTCAATAACATTTTGTTTATCATGCAGCGTATCTGTTGTCTAGGACTATCACATTCTGATTGTGGAAGCACATTGCCCAAACTCAGTAATATATGTTGCCTACTTGAATCTGGATGACCATATCAGCCCTTTTTGTAGTAGAGCATAGTGAATTTTTACTACAAACTCAAGCGTACATGATTTCTGTTATCTTGATATTTTCATTAAAAACAACAGACATTAATGAAAGTAATTTAGAAGTTAATACAAAACATTTGAAAAAAACACAAATGATTGGTAGAGAACATAAATGATTGTTTAAATTGTACGGATGTGAAATGTGAAATGTAATAAATAAATTCTTAAAATGTCTTACAGCACATTGATTCACCAAATTGTACAAATAATATTTTTTTAATTTTTAAAATTTTTTAAATTTATAATATTTATTTACTTCTTTATTTATAAATTTTAATTCCAGTGTAGTTAACATACACTGTTATGTTAGTTTCAAGTGTACAATATAGTGACTCAACAATTCCATACATTACTCAGTGCTCATCGTGATAAGTGTACTCTTTAATCCCCTTCACCTACTTCACCCATCACCCCACTTATCTCCCCTCTGGTAACCAACAGTTTGTTCTCTATTGTTAAGAATCTGCATTTTTTTTTATTTCTCTCTCTTTCTCTCTCTCTATTTTCTTTCATTTGTTTCTTAAATTTCATGTATATGTGATATCTTAGGGTATTTGTCTTTCTCTGACTGGCTTATTTGCTTAGCATTTTACTCTGTAGATCCATCCATGTTGTTGCAAATGGCAACATTTCATTGTTTCATGACTGAAATATATGTATATATATACACATACGTTATATATAACATCTTTATCCATTCATCTAGCAAAAATATTTGGGGTGCTTCCATAATTTGGCTATTATAAATAATGCTGCTATAAACATAGGGGTACATATATCCCTTCAAATTAGTGCAATTCCTGGATAGTAGTAGTAGTAAGGTAGTTCTATTTTTAATTTTTTAAAGGAATCTCCATTCTGTCTTCCACAGTTGCTACACAAGTTAGCATTGCCACCAACAGTGCACAAGGGTTCCTTTTTCCCCTCATCCTTGACAACAGTTGTTTCTTGAGTTATTGATTTTATTGATTATTTATTTATTCATTCATTCATTCATTCATGAGTGTGAGCTGGGGATGGGGTGGGGGAGAGGGTGAGAGAGAGAATCTTAAGCAGACTCCATGCCTAGCATGGAGCCTGATGTGGGGCTTCATCTCACCACCCTGAGATCATGACCTGAGCCAAAATCAAGAGTCAGGCACTTAACTGACTGAGCCATCCAGGTGCCCTGAATTATTGATTTTAGACATTTTGACAGGTGTGAAGTGATACCTCATTGTCATTTGGATTTTCATTTCTTTGATGATGAATGATGTTGAGCATCTTTTCATATGTCTTTTGGCCATCTGTATGTCTTCTTTGGAGAAATGTTTATTCACATCTTCTGTTCATTTTTTAATTGGATTATTTGGGGTCATTTGGTGTTGAGTTATGTAAGTTTGTTATGTATTTTGGATAATAACCCTTTATCAGATAATTCATTTGCAAATACTTTCTCACATTCAGTAGGTTGTCTCTTAGTTTTGTTGGTTGTTTCCTTTGCTGTGCAGAAGCTTTTTATTTTGATGTAATCCCAATAGTTTATTTTTGCTTTTGTTTCCCTTGCCTCAGGAGACATATCTAATAAGATGTTCTGATCAATGTCAGAGAAATTACTGTCTGTGTTCTCTTTTAGGATTTTTATGGTTTCTGGTCTCACATTTAGGTCCTCAATCCATTTTGATTTATTTTTGTATATGGCCTAAGAAAGTGATCCAGGTTCATTCTTTGGCATGTAGTTGACCAGTTTTCCCAACACCATTTGTTGAAGAGACTTTCTTTTTCCCATTGCATATTCTTGCCTCCTTTGTCAAAGATTAATTGCCATATAATTCTGGATTTATTTCTGGGCTCTCCATTATGTTCTATTGATCTATGTGTCTATTTTTGTGCCACTACCCTACTGTTTTGATTATTACAGCTGTGTAATATAACTTGAGGTGTGGAATTGTGATGCCTTCCAATTCTGTTTTTCTTTTTCAATATTTCTTTGGCTATTCAAGGTCTTTGTGGTTCCATACAAATTTTAGTACTGTTTGTTCTAGATCTGTGAAAAATTATATTGGTATTTTGATAGGGATTGCATTAAATGTGTAGATTTCTTTGGGTAATATAGATATTTTAATAATATTTGTTCTTCCAGTCCATGAGCATGGAATGCCTTTCCATTTCTTTGCATTGTCTTCAATTTCTTTCATCAGTGTTTTACAGTTTCAGAGTACAGGTCTTTCACCTCTCTGGTTAAGTTTATTCCTAGGTATTTTATTATCTGTGGTGCAATTGTAAATAAGATTGTTTCCTTAATTTCTCTTTCTGCTACTTTGTTATTAGTGTATAGGAATGCAACAGATTTCTGTACATTGATTTTGTATCCTACTACCTTACTGAATTCACTTATCAGCTCTAGTAGTTTTTTGGTGGAGTCTTTAGGATGTTTTATATACAGTATCATGTCATCTGCAAAAAGTGAAAGTTTTACTCCTTCCTCACCAATTTGGATGCTTTGCATTTCTTTTTGTTGACTGATTTCTCAGTACTATGTTGAATAAAAGTGGTGAGAATGGACATCCAGGTCCTGTCCTTAGGCGAAAAGCTCTCAGTCTTTCTCCATTGAGTATGATGTTAGCTGTGGGTTTTTCATATAAAGACTATTATGTTCACGTATGTTCCCTTTAAACCTACTTTGTTGAGGGTTTTTATCATGAATGGGTGTAGTACTATGTCTAATAACTTTTCTGTGTCTATTGAAATGATCATATAGTTCGTATCCTTTCTCTTATTGATGTGATATGTCACGATTGATTTGCAAATATTGAACAACTTGGCAATCCAGAAATAAATTCCATTTGATCACCGTGAATGATTTTTTTAATGAATTCTTGAAATTCAGTTTGCTAATATTTTGTTGAGGATTTTTGCGTCTGTGTTCATCAGGGATATAGGCCTGTAGTTCTCTCTCTTTGTGTGTGTGTGGGTGGCTGGGTGAGTGGATGGGTGTGGGTTTGGTGTATTTATCTGGTTTTGATATCAGTGTAATGATATTTTTTGTAATAGTTTGAGAAGAGTACGTATTAACTCTTCTTTAAATGTTTGGTAGAATTTCCTGTGAAGCCATCTGGTCCTAGACTTCTGTTTGTTGGGAGTTTTTCGATTCATTTCTTTGCTGGTTATCAGTCTGTTCAAATTTTCTATTTCTTCCTGTTTGAGTTTGGTAGTTTATGTTTAGGAATTTATCCGTTTCTTCTAGGTTGTCCAGTGATGGCATATAGTCTTTCATAATATTCTCTTATAATTGTTTGTATTTCTGTGGTGTTAGTTGTTATTTCTCCTCTCTCATTTGTGATTTTATTTGAGTCCTTTCTCTTTTATTCTTGATAAGTCTGGTTAGAGGTTTATAAAGTTTATTGATTTTTTTTGAAGAATCAGTTCCTCGTTTCGTTGATCAGTTCTATTGTTTTTTGTTTTGTTTTGTTTTAGTTTGTGCATCATTTATTTCTGCTTTACTCTTTATTATTGCCTTCTGGTTTTAGGTTTTGTTGTTCTTTTTCTAGCTCCTCCAGGTGTAAGGTTAGTTTGTTTATTTGAGATTTTTCTTGCCACTTGATGTAGGTCTATATTGCTATAAACTTCCCTCTTAAAACTGCTTTTGCTGTATCCCATAGGTTTTGCACTGTTGTATTTTCATTTTCATTTGTTTCCATGTACTTTTTAATTTCTTCTTTTATTTCCTAGTTGATCTATTCATTGTTTAGTAGCATGTCATTTAACCTCCATGTATTTGTGGTCTTTCCAGATTTCTTCTTGTGGTCAGCTTCTAGTTTCATAGCATTGTGGCCAGAATAGATGCATGGTATGACTCCGATCTTCTTGAATTTATTTAGGTTTGTTTTGCAGGTTGTTTGTGTGATGTATTCTGGAGAATGTTCCATACGCACTTGAAAAGAATGTGTGTTCTGCTGTTTTAGGATGGAATGTTTTAGATCAATCTGGTTCTGTGTGTCATTCAAAGCCATCAATTTCCTGTTGATTTTCTGTTTAGGTGATCTGTCCATTGATGTAAGTAGGGTTTTAAAGTTCACTATTATTATTATTTTATTACTGGTTAGTTCCTTTATGTTTGTTATTAACTATTTCATGTATTTGGGTGCTCCCACAATTAGTGCATAAATATTTACAATTGTTATATCTTCCTGTTGGATTGTCCCCTTTTTTATTATATAGTGACCTTATTATAGAGAGAGCCAAGCCTGCTGATCTTTAAAATTCTAGGCTTTAAGTTCTGCTGGTTGTAAGAACTCAGGAAACTCAGCCCCTCCAGCTTTTGAAGCCAGATGTTATGGGTATTCATCTTCCTGTTCCAGCTCCCCATTGTGATAGTCTGTTTCTTGACCTTCTCTGTACCCCTGGCTCCCTCTTTACCATGGATGGCTTCAGTCGTTTTAGGTCCCCACTGTGTCTGCCCTTTTTACCCTCTTGGATGTGGCCTCTTCTCTACCTTAAGTTGTGGAGTTTGCTCTGCCAGTCTTCAAATTATTTTTGAGTTATTTATGCTGATGTAAGTGTTATCTAGTTTATCTGTCAGATGAGGTGAACTCAGAGTCCTCTTACGCTGCCACCTTCCCAGGCTCCTAGAACAATAATAAGATTTTAAAAAAGAAAATTGCATCAGGAAATCTCATGCCAACACAAGAATGAGCTTAGTATGGCAAACATAGTCACATTTCATGTAGAAAAAAGAGTTTTGTTTCATATTAATAGGAATTTCCACAAAAGACCTTAATAAGGGCTCAATTTTAGTTAAATTAGATAAATATTAATATTAACTGCAGATAATTTGATTTTCTTTACAAGCTATTTTTTAGTTTTATAATGAATCTAATATATGTTCACAGTTTTAAAAGCTTATTAAAACTGTGTATGCCCTGAGTGGTGCTTATCTGTTAATGGTCCCAGCAATGTGTTTTGGGCACCTCTAAATGTCAGCGTGTGTGTGTGTGTGTGTGTGTGTGTGTGTGTGTGTGTGTGTGTGTCCTGCGATGGTCAGTTCACCCAAAAGGAAATCCGCAGTCTCCTTCCTGGGATGACTGAACAATGGTTGCCAGGTCTCTGTGAGGTGAGATGTGAATAGGGCTAATGGCAGTACTTGAGTCTCACTGTTTATGCATTACACCTCATTCCATCTTAGCTGAGACTCAGATCGCATACTCAGACTACAGGCCTCAGCCCTGAAAGGCCCCATGAATAAGCCATAATAATTAAGTGGTAACATAACATATGAAATTCACATAACATAAAGTTAACCATTTTAAAGTGAATAATTCAGTAGCATTAAATATATTCACGATGCAACTACCATCTCTGTCTAGCTCCAAAACATTTTCCTCATCCCTAAAAGAAACCCTGTACTCATCAAGCAGTTATTCCTCTTGTCTTCCTTCCCCCTAATTTCTGGCAATCAATCACCAACCTGCTTTTTGTCTCCATGTATTTACCTATTCTAGATATTTTGTTTATGAATGGAATCATTCCTTTTTATAGCTGAATAGTATATGGTATGTATATACCAGAATTTTATCTATTTATTTGTTTATAGGTATTTGGGTATTTTTAACCTTATAGCTATGACTCATAGTGTTGATATAAACACGCATATGCTTGTATTTGTTTGGGTATTTGTCCTCAATTTCTCTGGATATAGAACTAAGAGCGGAGGGCGCCTGGGTGGCTCAGTTGGTTAGGCGACTGCCTTTGGCTCAGGTCATGATCCTGGAGTCCCAGGATCGAGTCCCGCATCGGGCTCCCTGCTCAGCGGGGAGTCTGCTTCTCCCTCTGACCCTCTTCCCTCTCGTGCTCTCTCTCATTCTCTCTCTCTCAAATAAATAAATAAAATCTTAAAAAAAAAGAACTAAGAGTGGAATTGCTGGGTCATATGATAATTTTACATTTAGCTATTTGAGGAACAGTTTTCCATAGTTGAACCATTTTGCATTCCCACCAGCAATGTAGGAGGGTTCCAGTTTCTCCATGGCTTCACCAACACTTGTTATTTTCAGATTTTTAAAAACATACACATCCTAGTGAATGTGAAGTGTTTATCTTGTGGTTTTGATTTGCTTTTTCCTAATTACTGATACTGTTGAAATTATTTTATGAATTTATTGACCATTTGTATATCTCAATTGGAAGAATGTCTATTCAAGTTCTTTACCCATTTTGAATATTTATCTTTTTATTGTTGAATTGTAAGAGGTATTTACATATTCTGGATACTAGATCCTTAACAGATATATAATTATCAAATATTTTCTCCCATTCTGCAAGTTGTCTTTTTACTTTCTTGATAATGTTCATTATTTTAAAACATTTACTCATATCATCTTCAAATAAGACTTCTGAATTTTAATGCATCCAGAACATCAAAGAATAAATGTGAAAAATCTTTATAGACAAAAATGAAACACCTGAGTATCCAACAGTAGAAGGATAGTTGAATTAAATATAGTGAATCTATATTTAATGTGATATAGTGGTCTGATATGCTATTAGACTGCCAAAATTAATTACTATATTAAATAATATCAGCTCTGGAGTTTTGACATAAAGTTTTGTTTATGAAAAAAGATGGAAAATTCACTTTTCATTTATTTCCAGTTAACCTACTCTCATCCTTTTCCCACCTTATGTCAAGTAGTGTCCTAGTTGACTTACTGGTAATAAAACTAGTACTTTGCATTCAGTGTATATTTGTGGAATAGTTACTAATGTGCTTAGATAAACTTTGTTAATACTACAGCATTTGCCTTTTTTTTACACCAAGGTAGGAACTGTAAGCAACTAAAAACTGGCCCAAGCACTTCATAGACATTCTACAATTTGAGTTTTTAATGACAGGTCCCAGTCTTCCTCAAATTGGAAATACTTTCCTAGGGGTACCTGGGTGGCTCAGTCGGCTAAGCATCCAACTCTTGATTTTGGCTTAGGAGGTGATCTTGGAGTCATGGGATCAAGCCCTTTGTTGGGCTCCATGCTTCATGGGGAGTCTGCTTCTCTCTCTCTGCCCCTCCCTCTGATCGTGCTCTCTCTCTCAAATTAATAAATAAATCCTAAAGAAAAAAGAAAAAGCTTTCCTAATGCAATTACTTAACTTTAAAATAAATGTATTCAGACATGTTTTTCATTTTCTATATTACCAACATTTAACTTCCACCTGAAAGGGAGAGTTAACTTTTTATGATTAGGTTAATATTTATTTTGTAGGGAAACAAGGATAAGAAAATCTTACTATTAATGAATTTATAGTTCATTAATTTAACTAATATTTATTAAGCCCCCAATATATGCCAGGAGCCATGTTATTTTATGAGAACTTAAAAGTGAAATAACCACTATATGACCTCAAATAACTTACATAAATGCAGTTAATTACAGTATCATTACCTCATTTCTATGCATTCCAGTGGAAACACAGGAAAGAAATACCTAAAAGTGCTGTGGAAGTCAGGAACTATTTCACAGATGATGTAGCTTAAACTGAGCTTCAAGAATAAATTGCAGGTTTGCCAGATGAATAAGTTTAGAATTGAGGTGGAGGATGTCCAAGGCGAGGTAACAGCATGTACAGTGATTCAAGGAAGTGTGAGAGAGAATTTATGAGAGAGAACTTGCTGGCCCTACAACATGAAATGAAAAAGATAGGAGCAAAAGATGAGGCTGTGCTGGTGGGACAGATCATTATAACTTTTTAAGGTTGAAGAACAGCATAGATTGAGGCTCAGAGGCAAAGAATTTGATTTAGGAACAGTAAGAACATTTGTAAAGATTGCAGAGGAACTCCCAGTGCAAAGTCTGTGTTCTTTTCCATCCTGATTCAGTGACCTGTAAAAAACACAATCATTCTGGCTTGCCAACCTAGATCTGTGTTTCCTAAGTTGAGCATTATTATGTACTGATTACAAAGGAGAACAACTTTATTTGACCTTTGCTTCAGAATGTTTTTAGAACTCTTGATTCAGTTCTGTCCAATGCAGCAAACCTTTGTTTAATACCTTGCATGCAGCAGACATGGAGTTAGGCAAAGAGGAAAGTTCCTTTTTTCAATGAAATCTTTCTATTGTAAGGAAATGGGATCTTAAATGAATATTTTAAACAAGTAGCCTATATAAGGTGCATGATGAGATAATAAAAGCAATTATCTTTGCTGAGTTGCAGAGAAGATGATGCTTGAGTTGGATGTAGGAGAACATTATCTAAGTTCTAGCAAAAAAGGAGAGACAAACTATGAAGTAAAAACAAGGAAGTACATAAATAAATATATGGAACAGCACATTTATTTATTAAAAGGTGGGTGCCAGGGAGTAAATTGTGGTACTTGAGAATAAAAAGATATCTGATGGCAGATAACAGAAGTCCATAAGGAAAAAAATTCAGAAAACCAAGTAATTTCACCCAGTTTCCATACTAGAAAGGAATGAAAGCAAGACTTAAATACAGATTAATTTGACAGTAAAGCAGCCATTTAAACCATGTGAGTTTTTCATATGAAATAATATTAAAAATGATACAATGTCCTAATATAAGCTCCAACATATAAATACAATTTTGAAATCCAAGTTATCAGTCATGCATAAGTAGTATTCCCCCTGGATATAAACTCAAATCCACAAAACTAAATGGAATTTAGTTTTAAAACTAAAACTAATGGAATTAAAGGGAAAAATAGACAGTCTAGCAATAATAGTTGGAGACTTTGATACCTCACTTTAATAATTGATAGAAAAGCTAGGCACAGGACCCGCAAGGAAATAAAAACTTGAAGAAATGCTATAAAACAACTAGACCTAATAGACATCTATAGAACCTTTCCCCCAAGAACAGTGGGATGTACCTTGTTTTCTAGCGCACATGAAACATTTTCCAGATAGACTGTCTGTTAGGACATAAAACAAACCTCAGTAAATTTAAAATGTTTAAAATCATTCAAAGTATGTTCTAAGGATAAAATTAGATAAAATTAGAAATTGAAAATAGAAAGAAATTTGTTAAATCTACAAGTATATGAAAATTAAACAGCATATATCTAAATAACCAGGGAGTCAAAGAAGAAATTACAAGGGAAATTAGAGGCTATTTTAAGATGAATAAAAATGAAGACACATACTAACAAAGCATATGACATGTAGCTAAAGCAGATGTAGAGGAAAATTTACAGCTGCAAATGTCTGAAAAGAAAGATCTCAAATCAATAATCTAATTTTTCCCTTAGGACACTGGAAAAACAAGGACAAACAAAACTGAAAACAAGCAGAAGGAAAGAAATAATAAAGATTAGAATGGAAGTAAATGACACAAGAAAATAGTAGCAAAACTAAACAAAACAGGGGTGCCTGGGTGGCTCAGTCTGTTAAACATCCAACTCTTGATCTTAACTCAGGTCTCAGGATTGTGAGTTCAAGCCCGTATTGGGCTCCATGCTGGGCATGGAGCCTACTTAAAAAAACAAAAACAAAAATAAATAAATAAATAAATAATAAAAAATTAAACAAAAATTTGATTCTTTGAGATAAAAAAAAAATGACAAACATTTGGTCAGAATGCCCCAGAGTAAAAGAGAGAAGCCCCAAACTATTAAAATCGGGACTAAAACAGGTTATATCTTTTCATACCACAGAGAAATAAACATTTATCTCTTTACAAGGGAACTCTATTAGCAACTGTATGGCAACAAATTAGATAACTTGGATAAAATGGGAAATTTTTTAGAAAGACTCAAGCTACTAAAACTGTATTAGGAGAAAATAAAAAATCCAAATAGACCTAATGCATGTAGAGATATTGAATTCTTAAGCAAAAAACTTCCTGAAAAGAAAATCCCAGGCTCAGACAGCTTCACTGGTAAAACTTACAAAACATTTAAAGAAGAATTAATAGTAACTTTTCAAAAAAGCTGATTATTCTATATCAACTTATTATTATTCTATACCAATATCAACATCTATTCTTCAGTATAAAATTTTTCATCACTTCTAAAAAATAGAGGAGGAAGGAATGTCTCCCAAACCGGTGGCTATGAATCCAAAATTCCCCTGACACCAAAGGCATCACAGGAAAAGAGAAATACTAATAACCCATATGAATATAGATGCAAAAAAAAACAATAAAAGGTTAGCAAACTGAATCCAGGAATGTATAAGAAGAATTATATACCACTGCCAAGTAAGATTTATTCCAAGATGCAAGGTTGGCTTAACATTTGAAAATCAATTAATGTCATACATCATATCAATAGAATAAAGGATAAAAATCATATGATTATCACAATAAACACAGTAAAAACATTTAACATAACTCAATATTGTTTTATAATAAAAACACTTAACAAACTAGGAATAGGAGGGAACTTTATCAACTTCATAAAAGATATCTACAAAAAAAACCCACAATTAATATTTTATTTAATATTAAAATGCTAAATGCTTTCCTGTGGACAATAGGAAAAAAAAAGGGAGGGAGGAGGGAAAAAAAGTCAGCTCTCCTTATTTGTGTTGACTGTTTTAATGAAGGTTCTAGGCAGGACAATTAAGAAAATTAAATAAAAGGAATTTAGATTTCAAAGGAAGGATTAAAGCTATCTGTGTTTGTTAAACTGACAGGGGGGGAGGAGAGAGAGAGAATCTTTTTTTTTATTATTATTATGTTATGTTAATCACCATACAATACATCATTAGTTTTTGATGTAGTGTTCCATGATGCATTGTTTGCATATAACACACAGGGCTCCATGCAGAACGTGCCCTCTTTAATACCCATCACCAGGCTAACCCATCCTCCCACCCACTCCCCTCTAGAACCCTCTAGTTTGTTTTTCAGAGTCCATCATCTCTCATGGTTTGTCTCCCCCTATGATTTCCCCCCCTTCATTCTTTCCCTCCTGCTACCTTCTTCTTTTTTTTTTAACATATAATGTATTATTTGTTTCAGAGGTACAGATCTGTGATTCAACAGTCTTGCACAACTCACAGCTCTCAACATAGCAAGTATCCTCCCCAATGGGTATCACCCAGCCACCCCATCCCTCCCAACCCCCACCACTCCAGCCACACTCAATTTGTTTACTGAGATTAAGAATTCCTCATATCAGTGAGGTCATATGATACATGTCTTTCTCTGATTGACTTATTCCGCTCAGCATAAAATCCTCCAGTTCCATCCATGTCGTTGGAAATGGCAAAATTTCATTCCTTTTGATGGCTGCATAATATTCCACTGTATATATATACCACTTCTTCTTTATTCATTCCTCTGTCAATGGACATCTTGGCTCTTTCCACAGTATGGCTATTGTAGACATTGCTGCTATAAACATCGGGGTGCACATACTCCTTCGGATCCCTACATTTGTATTTTGGGGTAAATACCCAGTAGTGCAATTACTGGATCATATGGTAGCTCTATTTTCAACTTTTTGAAGAACCTCCATACTGTTTTCCAGAGTGGCTGTATCAGCGTAAATTCCCAACAACAGTGTAGGAGGGTTTCCCTTTCTCCACATCCCCACCAACATCTGTCGTTTCCTGACTTGTTAATTTTAACCATTCTGATTGGTGTGAGGTGATAACTCATTGAGGTTTTGATTTGGATTTCCCTGATGCCGAGCAATGTTGAACACTTTTTCATGTGTCTGTTGGCCATTTGGATGTCTTCTTTGGAAAAATGTCTGTTCATGTCTTCTGCCCATTTCTTGATTGGCTCATTTGTTCTTTGGGTGTTGAGTTTAACAAGTTCTTTATAGATTTTGGATACTAGCCCTTTATCTGATATGTCATTTGCTAATATCTTCTCCCATTATGTCAGTTGTCTTTTGGTTTTGTTTAATGTTTCTTTTGCTGTGCAAAAGCTTTTTATCTTGATGAAGTTCCAATAGTTCATTTTTGCCTTTGCTCCCCTTGCCTTTGGTGATATTTCTAGGAAGAAGTTGCTGTGGCTGAGATCGAAGAGGTTACTGCCTGTGTTCTCCTTTAGGATTTTGATGGATTCCTGTCTCACATTGAGGTCTTTCAACCATTTTGAGTCTATTTTTGTGTGTGGTGTAAGGAAATGGTCCAGTTTCATTCTTCTGCATGTGGCTGTCCAATTTTCCCAACACCATTTGTTGAGGAGACTGTCTTTTTTCCATTGGACATTCTTTCCTGCTTTGTCAAAGATTAGTGGACCATAGAGTTGAGGGTCCATTTCTGGGCTCTCTATTCTGTTCCATAGATCTATGTGTCTGTTTTTGCGCCAGTACCAGACTGTCTTGATGATGACAGCTTTGTAATGGAGCTGGAAGTCTGAAATTGTGATGCCACCAGCTTTGTTTTTCTTTTTCAACATTCCTCTTGCTATTTTGGGTCTTTTCTGGTTCCATACAAATTTTAGGATTATTTGTTCCATTTCTTTGAATAAAGTGGATGGTATTTTGATGGGGATTGCATTGAATGTGTAGATTGCTCTAGGTAGCATTGACATCTTCACAATATTTGTTCTTCCAGTCCATGAGCATGGAACATTTTTCCATTTCTTTGTGTCTTCCTCCATTTCTTTCATTAGTATTTTATAGTTTCCTGAGTACAGATTCTTTGCCTCTTTGGATCTATTTATTCCTAGGTATCTTATGGTTTTGGGTGCAGTTGTAAATGGGATCGACTCCTTAATTTCTCTTTCTTCAGTATTGTTGGTGTATAGGAATGCCACTGATTTCTGTGCATTGATTTTATATCCTGCCACTTGACTGAATTCCTGTATGAGTTCTAGCAGTTTTGGGGTGGAGACTTTTGGGTTTTCCACATAAAGTATCATATCATCTGCAAAGAGTGAGATTTGACTTCTTCTTTGCCGATTTGGATGCCTTTGATTTCTTTTTGTTGTCTGATTGCTGTGGCTAGGAATTCTAATACTATGTTGAATAGCAGTGGTGATAGTGGGCATCCCAGCCATGTTCCTGACCTTAGCAGGAAAGCTCTCAGTTTTTCCCCATTGAGAATGATATTCTCTGTGGGTTTTTCATAGATGGCTTTTATGATATTGAGGTTTGTACCCTCTATCCCTATATTCTGAAGAATTTTGAGCAAGAAAGGATGCTGTACTTTGTCAAATGCTTTTTCTGCATCTATTGAGAGGATCATATGGTTCTTGTTCTTTCTTTTATTAAGGTATTGTATCACACTGATTGATTTGTGGATGTTGAACCTAACTTGCAGCCCAGGGATAAATCCTACTTGGTCGTGCTGAATAATCTTTTTAATGTACTGTTGGATCCTATTGGCTAGTATTTTGGTGAGAATTTTTGCATCCATGTTCATCAAGGATATTAGTCTGTAATTCTCCTTTTTGATGGGGTCTTGTCTGGTTTTGGGATCAAGATAAAGGTGGCCTCTGACGAGTTTGGAAGTTTTCCTTCCATTTCTATTTTTTAGAACAGTTTCAGGAGAATAGGTATTAATTCTTCTTTAAATGTTTGGTAGAATTCCCCTGGGAAGCCATTTGGCCCTGGCCTTTGTTTGTTGGGAGATTATTCATGACTGTTTCAATTTCCTTAGTGGTTATAGGTCTGTCAGGTTTTCCATTTCTTCCTGGTTCAGTTTTGGTAGTGATACATCTCTAGGAAAGCATCCATTTCTTCCAGATTATCTAATTTGCTGCCATAGAGTTGCTCATAATATGTTCTTATAATTGTTCGTATTTCTTTGGTGTTGGTTGTGATCTCTCCTCTTTCATTCATGATTTTGTTGAATTGGGTCATTTCTCTTTTCTTTTGGATAAGTCTGACCAGGGGGTTATCAATCTTGTTAATTCTTTCAAAGAATGAACTCCTAGTTTTGTTGATCTGTTCTACTGTTCGTTTCTATTTCATTGATTTATGCTCTGATCTTTATTATATCTCTTCTCCTGCTGGGTTTAGGCTTTATTTGCTTTTCTTTCTCCAGCTCCATTAGGTGTAGGGTTAGGTTGTGTATTTGAGACCTTTTTTATTTCTTGAGAAAAGCTTGTATTGCTATATACTTTCCTCTTAGGACTGCCTTTGCTGGATCCCAAAGATTTTGAACAGTTGTGTTTTCATTTTCATTGGTTTCCATGAATTTTTTTAATTCTTCTTTAATTACCTGGTTGACCCATTCATTCTTTAGTAGGATGCTCTTTAGCAACCATGTATTTGAGTTCTTTCTGACTTTCCTCTTGGGAATGAGTTCTAGTTTCAAAGCATTGTGGTCTGAAAATACGCAGGGAATGTCCCCATTTTTTGGTACCAGTTGAGATGTGATTTGTGACCTAGGATGTGATCTATCCTGGAGAATTTTCCATGGGCACTAGAGAAGAATATGTATTCTGTTGCTTTGGGATGGAATGTTCTGAATATGTTGTGAAGTCCTTTTGATCCAGTGTGTCATTTAAAGTCTTTATTTCCTTGTTAATCTTTTGCTTTGTTGATCTGTCCATTTCATTGAGGGGGGTGTTAAAGTCCCCCACTATTATTTTATTGTGGTCGATGTGTTTCTTTGCTTTTGTTATTAATTTGCTTACAAAATTGGCTGCTCCCATGTTAGGGGCATAGATATTTACAATTGTTAGATTTTCTTGTTGGTTAGACCCTTTAAGTAAGATATAGTGTCCTTCCTCATCTCTTGTTAGAGTCTTTGGTTTAAAATCTAATTTGTCTGATACAAGGATTGCCACCCCAGCTTTCTTTTGCTATCCATTAGCATGGTAAATCGTTTTCCACCCCCTCACTTTCAATCTGGGTGTGTCTTTGGGTCTAAAATGAGTCTCTTGCAGACAGCATATCAATAGGTCTTCTTTTTTTTAATCCAATCTGATAGCCTGTGTCTTTTTTGTGGGGGGCATATAGCCCACTTACATTCAGGGTAACTTTTGAAAGATATGAATTTAGTGCCATTGTATTGCCTGTAAGGTGACTGTTACTGTATATTGTCTGTGTTCCTTTCTGGTCTATGCTGCTTTTAGGCTCTCTCTTTGCTTAGAGGACCCCTTTCTATATTTCTTGTAGGGCTGGTTTTGTGTTTGCAAATTCCTTTAGTTCTTGTTGTCCTGGAAGATTTTATCTCTCCTTCTGTTTTCAATGACAGCCTCACTGGATATGGTATTCTTGGTTGCATATTTTTCTCCTTTAGTGCTCTGAATATATCATGCCAGTCCTTTCTGGCCTGCCATGTCTCTGTGGATAGGTCTGTTGCCAATCTAATGTTTCTACCATTGTAGGTTACATATCTCTTCTCTGGAGCTGCTTTCAGGATTTTCTCTTTGTTTTTGAGACTCGTAAGTTTTACTATTAGATGTCGAGGTGTTGACCTATTATTATTGATTTTGAGAAGGGTTCTCTGTGCCTCCTGGATTTTGATGCCCGTTTCCTTCCCCACATTAGGGAAGTTCTCTGGTATAATTTGCTCCAATATATCTTCTGCCCCCCTCTTTCTCTTTCTTCTTCTTCTGGGATCCCAAATATTCTAATGTTGTTTTGTCTTATGGTAGCACTTATCTCTCAAATTCTGCCCTCCGGATCCAGTAGTTGTTTATCTCTCTTTTTCTCAGCTTCTTTATTTTCCATCATTTGGTCTTCTATATCACTAATTCTCTCTTCTGCCTCATTTATCCTAGCAGTTAGGGCCTCCATTTTTTTTTTTTGCACCTTATTAATAGTCTTTTTGATTTCAACTTGGTTAGATTTTAGTTCTTTTATTTCTCCAGAAAGGGTTTCTCTAATAACTCCCATGCTTTTTTCAAGCCCAGCTAGTATCTTTAAAATCATCATTCTGAACTCTAGTTCTGACATCTTACTAATATCTGTATTGAGTAGGTCCCTGGCAGTTGGTACTGCCTCTTGTTCTTTTTGTTGAGGTGATTTTTTTCCATTTTGTCATTTTGTCCAGAGAATAGATGAATGAGAGAACAAAATGCTAACAGGGTAACAACATCCCCAGAAAATATACACTAACCAATCAGAAAAGACCTGAAACTGGGGGAAAAGATAGGGAAAGAAAGAAAAAAGAAAAAGAGAAAGAAAAAGATAAAAACAAACAAAAACAAAACAAAACAAAACAAAAACCAGAATATGATCAAATATGATCAGGCTGTTTAATAGAGCAGTGCCACACACTAGATTTGGGGCATATTTTGGTCTGTTAAAAAAAGTGCCTCCCAAAATTTTAAAGAAAGAAAAACTTACATATGTACAAAAATAAGGGTCAATATGATGAAGGGATGGAATATGATTGTAAAGATGAAAAAAATAAAAAAATATTTTTTTAAAAAAGGAATTGAGATGTTGGTTGAAAAAGGGAAAAAGAAAACTTAGAAAAAAAATACAGTTAAAAAAATTAACTTTGAAATACTAAAGAATCATGGGGAAAAAGCCATGAATAATATGTGCAGTATTCCCCTAGCGCTGGAGTTCTGCCATTCTCATTGATCGATAAACTTGGTCTTGGCTGGCTGTTCTTTCTGATCTTCTGGGGGTGGGGCCTGTTGCCCTGGTTCCCAAATGTCTTTGCCGGAGGCATAATTGCCCCGCCCTTGGTGGGTCCCTGCTAAGTAATCTGCTTGGGTTTGCTCTGGGAACTTTTATTCCCTGCTAGCTTTCTGTACAGCTTTGGAGGCCAAGAGTGAAAATGGCAGCCTCCCAAACTCCACCCCGGAGGAGCCAAGAACTTGGGGCCCCACTCCTCAGTGAGCCTCCAGAGAAAAGCAGTCAATCACTCCCGTCTCCCCAGTCTCCAGCCGCACTCTGTGCTCACCCGGCCTGTGACCGAACATTTCTATCTCTGGCACACAACCACATGTAGAGTCTCCAAACTCAGCAGATCCCTGCGGTGCACTCCCACGCCACTCCTCCTGGGGGAGGAAGGGGAATCTCCCCAGATCTGCTGCTTGTTGGGTCCCTGCTGGAAGTGCAGTGGCCTGACTGTGCCGCAGATCACGGTTTATGGCAACCCTGAGCTGAGAGCCTACTCCTTGGCTCCGTCTCTGCAGCCGGCTTCCCTGCTCCGATACCTGGGGGCTTTGCTGTACTTAGGCACCCCTAGTCTTTCTGTGACCCCAAGGGTCCTGAGACCACACCGTCCCACGAGGGTTCCACCCCCTGCTTAGCCACTGGAACGACGTCCCTCAGCGGAGCCGATTTCTAAAAGTTCCAATTTTGTGCTGTGCTGCTCTATCACTTGCTAGTAGTGGCTGATGGAGGCCCCCTCCCCTGCCACCTATCCTCCTGAATATCGCCTCAGATTCACTCCTCTGCACGTCCTACCTTCCAGAAAGTGGTCACTTTTCTGTTCAGTGTTGCTATTCTTTTCTTTGATCTCCTGATGAGTTTGTAGGTGTTCAGAATGGTTTGGTCTCTAACCAGCTGAATTCCTGGGACCAGATGAAATCCAGGTCTCCTACTCCTCTGCCATCTTGCTCCTCCCACCTGGGAGTGAGAGAATCTTAAGTAGGCTCCAAACCCAGCACAGAACCCCACGTGAGGCTTGATCTCACAACCCTGATCATGACCTGAGGTGAAATCAAGAGTCATGTGCTTAACAGACAGAGCCCCAAAGCTATCTCTGTTTAAAGATGATGGAATTTTGAACAGAAAAACATCCTAAGTAATCTAGTAGAAAATGCCTAGAGCTATTAAAAATTTCAACAAAGTTACAGGATATATGATCATCGTACACAAATCAGTTGTATTTCTATACGTTGGCAATGAATATTCTGAAAACAAAACTAAGAAAACAATTCCATTTATAATAATATCCAAAAAATTGCAAATAAGTTTAACAAAATAAGTACAAGTCTTATATACTGAAAACTATAATACATTTTTCAAAGAGAGTAAAGAAGATTGACATAAATGGGAAAATATTCCACATTCATCTATCAGGAGTTTACTATTGTTAAAGGAGCTATACCTCCCAAATTGAGTTACAGATAACACAATCCCTATTTGAATCCCACTTGACTTTTTTGAAGAAATTGACAAGATAATCCCAAAATTTATATGGAAGTACCAATTACTCATAATGGCCAAAACAATCTTGATGGGCATGGGCTTACTTAAGGGGGATCAAAAATGTTCTGACATTAGATTTTGGTGATGGTTGCTCAACACTGTGAATATACCTAAAAAAACTGAATTGCTCATGTTAAATAGGTGTATTGTGTGTGGATTATATCTCAATGAACTTGGGAGCAAACAAAACACAGACAAAAAATCACTTAAGACCTTCACCCTGTGGAAACTGAACATTGATTCTAATTACCTCAATAGACTCTCTCCTTACTCCTTCCCCAAATTCTTGTTCTCTGTAGTGAATTTATTATTTGACACTACTTAATCCTCCTGAAATATTAATATTTTAAAGTCTTAGTCAAATAATTTGCATTTCTTTTCCTTCTGTTGATGCTCCCAAGGGAAATGTAAGACTGTAGGTGAACAAGTAATTATTTCATTATGCAGAAAGAAATGAAATTGCTGCTATTGGCAATAGAATTAAAAACAGCCAATCTTGGTTGACTTCTTCCCAAAGGTTTGGGGGATTTATTTTTTAAATGAGTTAGTAAGTGATTTTAAGTGTCAGTGCAATTGTACACCTGGCAGGAACAATGATTCTCTTTCTTCTAATTGATCTCTAGGGAATTCTAAGCACTATTAGACAGTTCTGCCTATGCTATAAACTGTTAAGGAAAACATCAAAGGAAAAACAAGAAAACTACTACAAAAGGCAAATAAAGCAGTGTAATCGGAATTTGTTATCTGGGACCATGCAGTTATCAGGTTTTGTTATGGAAAAGTTTGCTATCAATCTAAGATTTGAGTCTTTGACTTGTCATAATTGTTTTTATTAAAAGCATTATTTTTCTTTCAAGTGGTATACACTTGAAACCACTTGAAAACCAACATAACCTTTACAGCATCCCTACTTAGGTGTAGTGATTGAAATTAACATTTTAATGCATAGAGAAACACATTTATATACAACAAAGCATAACCATAAAATGGAGATATTGAGGTATACCACAGCAATCCACTACTTCCCTATGTTCCCTGAAATATATCTGCCTTCTACTGTTGCAGAATATATAATTGAACTTTGCCCAGCATCCAATAGTGGAGAAATGTTTAAAACATTCTCAGATACTCCAAGAAATGTCCTACTGCTCTGCCTTTAAAAGTGCTGTTCCCTTTACCTAAAATAAACTTTCTTCCTCTTTTCTGCCTGATGAAGCTTCTGCTCATTCTTCAAAACCCTGATCAAACATCACTGTGAAGTTCTCCGTAATCCCTCTGAAATACCTACAAACCCCACTGGCAATCAGTATATATTCATCTCTATGCTGTCACTTCTCACACTAGGTTATATGCTGCTGTTAATGTTACATTTCACCTGTTTATCACAGTACTTAGCCTATGGCATTTTAAGCAAAGCAATCTTTACTTTTCACAACATCAGTTTAATCTTTTTCATATCTTTTTCCCTATTCATTTGACCCATTCATTCACACTCTTGTTCATTTTCTTCATCAGAATGCTTTATTTCTGTTGAAGAATTTGCTCACTGTATGGGCTGGTTTAATACACTCTCTAATCTCTGGCTAACTTTTAAGTTTCATGAAGAAAAGAAATGTGTTTGTTATCATATTTCTATAAAGACCATAAAAAGAAAAAACTTTCCATTGGTATAGGATTTTATCATTTAAATAGTGTATTCATTTTTACTTGTTTTTAAATATTTATAATAATCCTGTGAATTAGTGGTGTTATTCTGGAACATTTTGCTCAGGAAGAAACAAGGAGAGCCTGGTCATTTGTCCAGTCACATTGTGTCAAGTGATAAAGTGGTTGCAGAATTGGTAAATTTCAATTAGATTTTCTGACTGTAGAAAATTGAGAAAATAGGGGCACCAGGGTGACTCAGTCAGTTAAGTGTCTGCCTTTGGCTCAGGTCATGGTCCCAGGGTCCTGGAATTGAGCCCATCATCAGCTCCCTGCTCAGCAGGGAGTCTGCTTCTCTCTCTGCCCTTCCCCCTGCTCCTGCATGAGCTCACTCCCTCCCCTCAAATAAAAAAAATCTTTAAAAAAACAGAAATTGAGAAAATATAAAAATATATAATTGCATGAAATGGAGATTAATACTGTAAATATTTTGGTATATTTTCTTTCAGATTTCTTATTTGTATGTATATCATATTATTAATGTAGGCTAGCTAATATTCTTAGTAACAGTTATAGGGGCCTAGAAAAGATGATCATTCAGAGGTACATTTTTGAAATTATTAATTGCTACTAATATTATAATTAGAAACATAACTCTCCATTAAGTATTAAATTCATTTGCCAACATTTGACAAATGTATAATCTGAAATATTTTAAAAATTCAATTGTAGGGTGTCTTTGATAATGTTTGGTCCCAATTACAAGGTTTCTCAAGCTCCTTCAACTATTTTATACTACAGTTGTAAATTTATGTGCTTGATTTCCATTTTGAAGTACTTCAGTTTTCTATTTTAATAATAATAAAAAGAATTTCCAAAGTACTTAAATCTAGCATGTTAAACTCACAAATATGAGGAATTTCATGTTCCAAGGTTTTATACAAATTTAGAAAGATTTCCACCAAAAATCATAACTAAGTTACTCAATTATGATGATTTGGCTTCAGAAAACTTAATATTTCTCCAGTAGGTCAGATTATCTTAAATATTACAAATCTTTTTTTTTTTAAGATTTTATTAAGCAGGGAGGGTGGGGGGAGGGAGAAGCAGGCTTCCCACTGAGCAGCGAGCCCAATGTGGGGCTCAATCCCAGGACCCTAGGATCATGACCTGAGCCAAAGGCATCTAGACGCTTAACAACTGAGCCACCCAGGTGCCCAAACATTACAAATCTTTAAAATATCCATCCTTACATCCAAATATTATCCAAATATTTAATGTATAGGTTTAATTTTCTTGTTTTTTGAAAATTAACATTTACTCACTAATAAATAATTGCATATCTTAATTGATGGGCAATCTTCTCAGTAGGCAGACTTTGCATGATGGGCTGAGAGTTTAGCTGGAGCTCTGACTGAATTCATGTTGAAGCGTTTGCTGAGAAACACTGAATCCTATATGTAGTTTGTGTCAAGGACTTCATGATAAAGACAGGTTTGTCTTACAGTCCTCAAAATTTACACAGTTCAAGACCGTGATCTACACAGGAAGTTTCCAACCTACTCAGTCTGCCAAATATCTTGTTTCCTTTCTGTATTTTTTTTGGTTAAGATATTAAACTACCTCCTGTGTCTAAAGAATTAAAAAAAATGACAGAATTGTCTTGAGTCTTCTTATCTACTAGAGGATCTCATTGTCTCCTTAGATGCTAAAATGATATCCATTTTGATTCTGCAGGTATCAAGCTATGTTTGAATATTTGGTTACAGCTTCAAGGTTATACTACTAACATTCTTGTGTATATTTACATGGTGGAAAACATCCTGATGGTTTCACTTACCATTGTGCTGAGTATTTCTTATATCATTGAAATTATTCATTAGTTGTTTTGAATAGCTACATAAATTTCTACCTATTGGGGCGCCTGGGTGGCTCAGTCATTAAGCGTCTGCCTTCAGCTCAGGTCATGATCCCGGGGTCCTGGGATTGAGCCCCGCATCGGGCTCCATGCTCGGCAGGAAGCCTGCTTCTCCCTCTCCCACTCTCCCTGCTTGTGTTCCCTCTCTCACTGTGTCTCTGTTCAAATAAATAAATAAAATCTTTAATAAATAAATAATGTCTACCTATTATCAGTTACACTCAGATTTTCTTGATTTTTAAAAATTATATATAATACCTTGATGAAATAAAATTACTAGGTCCAGTGATATTACTATGTTTAAAGATTTTTATAACCTCATGACAAATTAATTTTCAAAATCCTGGCCCCCTAGAATTACTGCTGTTTATGTTTTCTTCAGGTCTTTTTTAATAATCACATATTTTCTAACACAATTTTCTTCACAATGCATATTTTGTTTGATATGCTGGTTCTACACTGAACATTTAATCTTGAGGACTTTTATGTTATTAATTCTCTTGAACAACATGATTTTTAATGGCTGTGTAATATTCCATTATAGGTTACATCATAAATTAATTAGCTTTTCCCTTATTATAATTGCATTTATTTCTACAATAAGTGATGCTTTCATATACACTCATATAAATAAGTATGTGATTTCTAACATTTAATTTTTAAAATTTATTTTTAATTAATGATATGAACTCAGTGAAAAGATAATTCTACTTCTAGATATTGTTCTAGAACATACCCTACATAGTAGTCTTGAGGATCTACATATAAATACTAGAATTATTATTCAGTTTGTATTAGTACAATCCAACACGATGCCTGACATATAGCAAAGAGTTAACTTTTTTGTTCTGTGGGTGAATAAATGAATTAATTGCTATAATTGGCATAGCATATTTAACATCTAGTAAACTGGTTGATCATTTAATGTATGAGACATTTTTTAAATGAATGTAAGGTGGAGGGTTCTGTTTTGTTTATTTTACCATCAGTTTAATTCAAAAAGGCAATAAAACTTCAGGTATATTTTTCAAGAAAGAATGGTCATTGAGGGCTAATAACTAGCAACTTCCTCCTGTGCTTGCAATTCCCTTCCTCAGATCATTAATACTGCAGAGATTCTTTATGCCTTCATTATTATCACATGATAAAAGAAGCAGGTATTACAGGAAGAAGTATAAAAAATAAAAGATCACCTGACTTCAACATCTGAGATCCAAACCTCCACAAGACTCCATATTAACCAACTCTTGAGAGCTACATCTAAACTCAATGATGAGCAAAGGGGGAATGGTTGACTGATTCATTGAAACAACACTGTTTTGATAACCCCTTGATATTGATTTGATTTGTGCTCCTGTCATCATAAAGCCCCCTATTGTGTGAACTAATTGAAACCTCACAAAATAGTGTCACTTGAATAGCATTACTCCTGCCTGATTGCAAGCAACTCTAATTCCCAATGTCAAGATCACATTTTGCTTCACAGTTATATGGGTCACAACACAAAAAGAATTAATTTCTGGTTGATTACCCTCTGCTGCTATAACATGAAATGCACTTCATAGCAAGTGGGCTCTTTGTATGTTTGCTAAGATTGTTTTAAGGGTCCTCTGAAGCATTCTAATGAACATTCTAAAGAAATAGCCATTTATGAAATATTAGTCAATGATGCAAATGATGCTAAAAGCCATATCTTTTGAGATTAGGTATAGTTTGTGTGTGTGTCTGTGTGTGTCTGTGTGTGCAAGATTAATTCAGTCATTTCTTTTGCAGATTGTTTAACACAATGTTCAGTGATTAGTACATTCACAATAATTTTGGGGGGAGATGTAAACATTTAAGAAACAAAATTGTAGAGTCATATCCTAGTGTAATTAATAAGACATAGTACAACAAACTTCTTGAAAATATCCAAGAATCCCTGTAATAAGAGTTTACAGGGATTCCTGGATATCTTAGGGAGTGGATGCCATTTCTAGAACCTAATTATGTTAAATAATTATGTTAAATAAAACCTAATAAATGTTAAAAACATGAAATAATAGTGTAAAAACTTACAAAGTTTGGATATTTGAAAGAACTTACAGCTACCAAGCATATATATACAAGTCTTTAATTTAAAGGCAAAGGATATGTATAGTAAGAGAAGATAGTGCAGGTGAACATTATTGCCAGAGACACATCCAACTTTAACCTTCCAAGAATCTGGATTTCACACATGGAAACCCTTTGTCTCCAGATTGAACCACCAAAAACTGTGCTGTGAAATCTTGACTTCAAGAAAATTCAAGGACACATTTCCAGTGGGGTCTTTTTTCCCCTCTGGTCACATAGCCAAGCCAGTTTATCTAATCAATTTGCTAAGTGAAGCCGTCAGTAAACAAACTGACCCTGCTGGTCCCCAGGGGAGTTTCAAACTCTTAACAAGCACATGATCAATCTCACTGCCCTTTATTTAGCCAATAGTCAAAACCAGACATCCAGACATCTCCAGAGATAATCATTTCATTTTCCCAGTCCAGCTGCAAAATAAGTGTTTTCTGTAGATAGTATCAGTAATGATAATAAGTAGCTATATTAATATCCTATTGCTACTGTAACAAATTGCAATAAATTTAGTTACTTAAAACAACACACGTGTTATCTTATAATTCCAGAGATCAGATGTCCAAAGATGTTTCTAAACAGTATATGTAAAAGACCCAGCAGAGTGTTTGTTCTATATTATAAAATAAACAAATGAGAATTTTTCATATCATTTTAGGGATCATCAAATATATACTATTCAACTATTTAAAACAATATTGTATCATGTTATATTACAAGGGGAAATACCATTTGCCAACAGATAAATTCTTTTTATTTTTATTTTATTTTTTTAAGATATTTTATTTATTTATTTGAGAGAGAGAGCACATGAGAGAGGGGAGGGTCAGAGGGATAAGCAGACTCCCTGCCGAGCAGGGAGCCTGATGTGGGACTCAATCCTGGGACTCCAGGATCATGACCTGAGCCGAAGGCAGTCGCTTAACCAACTGAGCCACCCAGGAGCCCCAGATAAATTCTTTTTAAAAGATTTTTTTAGGATGTACTGAATGTGGATCTGTTTAGTCCTCCTCTCTGTTTTAACTATTTGAAAAGTCAACTATTCGTATAAACTCATATATCACACAACACACACACACACACACACACACACACACACACACACACACACACAACGTATCTTTCCTCTTGGTTGATCCATTTCTACACAACACCAACACAGCTTCCTTAACACTGAATGATTCAATAAGACAACTAGAGTTTTGGAGTCTAGAAAACATTCACACACCATATTGACTTAAGGAATTGTTTTGATATTCACTGACTCTTTCTTAAGGAAACTCAATGCTAAGTCATTCCAAGTAATTCCTCCCAAAATATAGTAGATATTCTGTTTCTCATTGAAGAGGACTTTTTCAAAGGTGAAAAGCACTGAACCAATGTTTTAGAAAAACTATGAAAATTTCCATAATTGTATCAATAAGGAAGGGAATACATTTTCTTTCTGGAGGTCCACACTGTTAATTTCCTCTTGTTCTAATGCCTTTATGATCTTGGAGACATTGTAATTAACATGCCTATACAAGCATTTCATCAGCTTTTTATGAATATGCCAATTTGTGCTTCTAATAAAACTATAGTAAGTATTTATGCAACTATCTACTGCTATGTTGTGTCAATCACCAGATTCTTTACAATTTTTTTAAACTCGAAATCTTATTTATCATTTGCTTCAAAAATTTTAAAGGGCTCAGCAGGCAATTTGCATATGTCACTAGTTTAACTGAGCAAGGATTAACAAATTAAATCTTAATTAGCTAATTTTTGCATAATTTTAGGGAAATTATATGCTTTGTGCAGATGGCAGGTGGGAGGTAAGGCATTTAACTTGTATTGAATTGAAGTTTTCCTTGACTTTATGAATTTTAATAGAAAAATAACATTTAACAGTTAAGATGTATGTCAAACTGAATAGATCTTATCTGGAACCACTAAAATAAGAAATTATTTTATGAAAGAGAACCAGTGATAGACATTGAAGTATTTCTAATAATGTGTACATAAGAATTACTGTGAAATTAAAAGAGGATTTTTTTCACACAGGTTTTATAATTCCTAGTGTATGTTCTGGGTTGTAATATAATGATAAATTAATGGAATGTGAATGTTAATTTGCAGTTCACACATTATTTACAATAAAAGTTGATATTAAGTATGGGAGGCTTGGTAATGCTGTGCACCAGTAATTATAATTGTACTAACTCACAAGCCAGGGGAGGTGGCATGCAGCAGCATAGATCCTTTGGCCTAATGCCCTCAGGCTGTTTCTCACCTTCATTCTGCTTCCTCATTCTGGACTGTTTTGCTTCTACTACTTTCCACAGGTCATCCTGTTATCAAATCATCCTTCAAAACTGTGGTTATACATCTGTATAAGGGAGGTCTTTATTTGTCCTGCTCTATCTCACTAATGATTTACTTCTCTTTATTCCCGTATTTCCATGTGCATTAACTTTTATCATTGCACTAATCACACTGTACTATAATTGCTAATTTTCTTCTACACTCTCCTTACTGGCCCCTTAAAAGCAAGAACTATATTTTATCCATCTTTATATCCTTTTAGTAGAAGTTTGTTGAATAAATTAAGAAAGAAACCCTTACCATCATATTTTAGCCCCCTAAAAAGGGTTTAGTTCAGTTCAATTGAACTCAAAACACTTCTCAAAATTATTTGTGAATGAAAGCTATGGGTTTTTTTTATTATTGAAGATAAGTTTTTGTTACTTAATACCGCATTTGTTTCCACTGACTCACTCACATAAGCCATCGAATATGCGATCTACTCAACATATAGTGAAGGCTACCATTATATTAGAGATTAATGCCACATTTTTTCAGAGCACATGAGGTCCTCAGAAATCAGACAAGAACAGTTATTATCACTAAGTCAAGCTGGAAAATTCATCTTTATTTGGTCAACAGACTTTGCTTCTCCCTCAGGCAACTCCTTGACTGACCTACGCACTGAATCTCACTTCCTCGTACCTCTTCTTACACTTTAGTTTCCTCTCTCTTCTGTATCATTAGTATTTCTGTCTTTATTGATCATTTATATCACAAACATGTGTTATCCTGTTTCCCATCTTTAAAAAATCCTCCTCAGATCCAAATTCTTTCTCCTATGACCTCACTTCTCTGCTCCACTTTACATATTCCTCAAAATAGCTGACTCTTTTTCCCTATTGTCTCCCTACCAGTTTCTCTTGAACCCATTCTAGTGAGACTTTCATACACATGACTCTACTGAAGTATCTTTGATTAACGTTATCAATGACCTCTTTGATGCTAAATACAACGGACAGCTTTTGGTCCTTATCTTACTTTGCTTTTAGAAGGTTTCCTATAATTAACCACTCTTCCTCATTAGATTCCTTCTTCACTTGGCTCTAAGTTACCTTTTTCTATTGTTCCACATCCTGCCTTACTTGTAACTCCTTACAGTATGCTTTGTGGGTTCCTCTTCATTGATTCCATATCTGAATGTTAGAAAACCATAGGAATTCATCCTGAATATGCCATCTTTTCCATCTACATCATTCCCCCATGAATGACCCCCAAGAAGTCTTATCTAGCATCATGTTTGTTTTTGTAGCAGGTTTAAGTATTGTTATATGGTAATGATTTCCCATTTATCTCTACAGCCCAACCTTACCCTGCATTTCAGTATCCTATATCTAATGGATTACTCAGATATCTCTCTGTGAACATTTGCTAGGGATCTCCAACTGAAACTATCCAAAGCTCATCCCTTGATTCCCAACATAAACCGCCTCTTCCCACAATATTCTCTGCTAAGAAAATGTCATCTTTTCTTGACCACACTTTCACTTTAGTTTTTTTCAATTTGTAATTTTATTCTGATAGCTAATTCTGTAAAGGGTGCTATACATTCTATTTCTGTAACAGATATTTGCATTGTATATGTTACTCAGACAGTTTATGTTTGTTAGACATTTCTTGCTCCTGTCATGTTTGTAGGTTTGCAGTAATTTCCACCATGTGCTTGCCTCCAACTGCACATACTTTTGTCCTTTTTTCCCCCGATAGAAGAAAACAAACCTTATTGCTTCTGGTATGGAGTATGAATTTAATTTAAATTATATGAGGAAATAGCCCTAATATGTTGGTTTTAAAAATGCATGTTAACATTTGACATTTGGATATTCTATGTAAATGCAAGCTTTTACCAGAATTCTAATTGAACAAATTATAGTTTTTGACTATAATTTATGGGAACTATGTAAATATCTACAAATTTATAGCCAGCATTTCCTAAGTTACTCATGAATTACTAATTGACTTTTTCAGCTACAGGATATGCAAAAATATTTTCACAGAGAGGAAATACTAAAATCTCCAAGGGCCATTTGGTTAAAAATAAATAAACAGTGACACTGAATACTTTACCAAGAGGAGAGGGCACTCTTTTTTTTTTTTTTGACCTGCTATCTAGTTCTAAATCCATCTTAATTTGATGAAAACTGAAAATTCCAAGGAAATATCCCTGAACACAAACTTTAGACATGGGTAGAGTACATGCCACTTTTATGGAAAGCATTTCAACAGAAAGAACTTGAGTTTGAAGTTAAGCAGATCTGGATTTGACTTCTGCTTCTGCCCCAACCAATCCTAGGACCTTGGACAAGTTGCTTAAATTTTCTCAGCATCAGTTTCCTCATCTGTAAAAGCAATCTGATAATACCAATGTTGACAAGTTTAATGAAATCATGTTAAAATGTTGATTCAAAGTCTGATGCATAAGGTTTTGTTTCTATGATGGTAATAATGATGATGATGTAACTTAGCCTTAGGAGGAAGATCAAATGGCCAAGCATATCTCTTTTCCTGGTTCCATAGCATGAAATTTCATCACTTAGAGATGTCTTTAGATTTCACATTATCACAACAATTTTGTGAGACAATGCTAATTTCTCTAGAGGTAGAAAGACATAAAATTGAAAAACCATAACATTTTAGCATATAACTTTCCTGTTAAATAGCACAGGGTATGGAAGAATATAGGATTTAAATTAGAGGGTCTTCATCTAAGAATAGGCTTCACTTAATAGCTTGGTAATTTTAAGATTATCCAAGTCACAAATCTCTAAATCTTACCTTAGAAAACTATTACATGGGAATAATGAGAAAGTGTACTTCATAGTTTTCTTCATTCCAACAGATACATATTGAGTTCCTCATATGAAATCCATGACTCCTTCTCAAATGGAAATTACTGTCAGAAAGGGATATAGTCATAAAAAGGAATAATTTGATCATAGCATGATACTTACAATGATAGAACAAGTGGTAACATATAGATGAGATGAGAAAATGGAGAAATAACTATGTTGAGATTCATACATTCTCAGAGGAGCAATTGATGTTTGATGAAGAATTTGAAAAATACATAAAACAAATGGAAAGTTATATCATGTTTTTAAATATAATGATTCAACAGAAATAGAATAATTCTCCTAATGTTTATTTATAAATTTAATATAAAATTCTCCCTGAGTAACTTGATCTATCAATCAACCTATCCATCTATCTACATATAGATTGCTTTCCCAAGACAAGACTAATTCTATAGTTGATCTGAAAAAAATAACCGATCAAGAATATTGAGGAAAAGTCTAGAAAAGAAAAAAATAAAGGAGAATTGACCCTACCAGATATTAAAACATATTATATAAAATCTCAATTATTAAATATCATATTGTATATATATGTATGCATGTATATAATAATTTAATATAAAAGTTATTAATTATAGGATTTTTTAACCAGTGACTGGTGACATAATCATTCTATGAAATATTTTGCTAAATACAGAATAAGAAAGCTCTCTTTGAACTTATATGAAAAATGCATCAGAATTTATTATTAAACCAAGAATGAAGGAGAAAAAAAGGAGAATGGGGGGGGGGAGAGGAGGAATGAAGGAAGCACACAACAAAACTACTTGTTATGTTGTCTCTTATATAAGAAAGGGGAAATAAGAATATATATTCATATGTACTTGTATCTACATTAAAGTTTTTCAAGTGATACGCAAGAAACTAATAAAAATAGTTATCTATGGAAGCAAATGGAATCAGGTCAACAGAGACTGGGATGGGAGTATATAGTAATTATTATATCATTATGTTTTTCCCCCACTCTTTATTTTTGTTACATTTTAAATCTTCAGAATAGTTGAAAGAAAAGTAAAGTGAACACCTGCATACCCATTATTTAAATTCACCAGTTCCTTTGTACCACATTTGCTTTACCTCTCACTCATTGAAGAGCTTGCCACTGTGACCATTAATGTAGCTGAGAGAAATTTTTCTTGAGGATTCTTCCTCATCCATTCATTTCGTTCTTTCAGCAAATATTTCTGGAACACCTACAAAGGGTGAGGAACTGGTCTAAGCATTGGGACACATTAATGAACAAAACCAATAAAAACCTCTGCACTTGACATACTTTCTCTATACATGTTTTAAGATGACAAGGCCTAGAATCACAGAAGATTCCATTTCCCCCCATATATTTTGATACTTGAATTCCTCCCCTGAACCAAACATCCCAAATGAAAAAAAAATGTGAAAGGGAAACTTGCCTACTTTCCTTTTTCTTATTTATACCCATTCCCCAAAGATCTTTTAAATGGTTCCAATAAATGTCTCCAGCAAGAAATTCAATAGCCTTCTGAAAACCAGTATGCAAATAGAGCCATTTTCTTCAAGTAAAAAATAGAAGACTCCTTTGTAGAAACTTGCCATGTGGATAAATTCAGCTGTTGTTTTCTGCCCTTCAAACCTCCATAAGTCATAGGATCACTTAGATGTATGCAAATGAGGACTGTTCTAATAGTAAACTTTATGGAAGGCATCCCTCAAGGTGAGACCCAAATGTTAAATCTTAATAGGAATTTCCAGATAACTCAAAAGGAGACCTGCCAGCCCAGGGAGTAAAACTGTAGTGAACTGGCCTGTCTTAGCTCAGGCTGCCATAACAAAATATCATAGGCTGGGGAGCTTAAATAACAGGAATTCATTTCTTGTAGTTCTAGAAGCTAGGAAGTCCAAGATCAAGTTGGAAGCAATGTAGGTTTCATTGTGAGTCTTCTTTTCTTGGAACTATCTTGAAGATAGTTGCCATCTCACTAAGTTTTCCAGTGATTTTTTGGTGCACTCAGTGGGAAGAAGTAAAAGGATGCTCTCTGGTGTTTCTTTCTTTTTTTTTTTTTAACATATAATATATTATTTGTTTCAAGGGTAGAGGTCTGTGATTCATCAGTCTTACACAATACACAGTACTTAACACAACACATACCCTCCCTAATGTCCATCACCCAGCCACCCCATCATCCCCAATCCCCTCCCCTCCAGCAACCCTCAGTTTGTTTCCTGAGATTAAGAGTCTCTTATGGTTTGTCTCCCTCTCTGGTTTCATCTTGTTTTATTTTTTCCTCTCTTGCCTTATGATCCTCTGCCTTGTTTCTTAAATTCCACATATGAGTGAGATAATATGATAATTGTCTTTCTCTGATTGACTTATTTCACTTAGCATAATATCCTCTAGTTCCATCCACGTTGTTGCAAAAGGCAAGATTTCATTTTATGATGGCTGCATAATACACACACACACACACACACACACACACACATACACACACACCACATCTTCTTTATCCATTCATCTGTTGATGGACATCTGGGCTCTTTCTGTAGCTTGGCTATTGTGGACATTGCTGCTATGGACATTGGGGTGAAGATGCCCCTCTGGTCACTACATTTGTATCTTTGGGGTAAATACCCAGTAGTGCAATTGCTGGGTCATAGGGTAGCTCTATTTTCAACTTTTTGAGGAACCTCCATACTGTTTTCCAGAGTAGCTGTACCAGCTTGCATTCCCACCAACAGTGTAAGAGAGTTCCCCTTTCTCCACATCCTCTCCAACATATGCCGTTTCCTGACTTGTTAATTTTAGCCATGCTGACTGGTGTCAGGTGGTATCTCATTGTGGTTTTGATTTATATTTCCCTGATGCTGGAGTGATGTTGAGCATTTTTTCATGTGTCTGTTGGCCATTTGGATATCTTCTTTGCAGAAATGTCTGTTCATGTCTTGTGCCCATTTCTTGATTTCTTGATTGGATTAATTGTTCTTTGGATGTTGAGTTTGATAAGTTCTTTACAGATTTTGGGTACTAGCCCTTTCTCTGATATGTCATTTGCAAATATCTTATCCCATTCTGTCAGTTGTCTTTTGGTTTTGTTGACTGTTTCCTTTGCTGTGCAAAAGCATTTTATCTTGATGAAGTCCCAATAGTTCATTTTTGCCCTTGCTTCCCTTACCTTTGGCGATGTTTCTAGGAAGAAGTTGCTGTGGCTGAAGTCGAAGAGGATGCTGCCTGTGTTCTCCTCTAGGATTTTGATAGACTCCTGTCTCACATTTAGGTCTTTAATCCATTTTGAGGTCTATTTTTGTGTATGGTGTAAAGAAATGGTCCAGTTTCAGTCTTCTGCATGTAGCTGTCCAATTTTCCCAACACCATCTGTTGAGAAGACTGTCTTTTTTCCACTGGGTATTATTCCTTGCTCTGTTGAAGATTAGTTGACCATAGAGCTGAGGGTCCATTTCTGAGTTCTCTATTCTGTTCCATTGATCTATGTGTCTATTTTTGTGCCAGTACCAGACTGTCTTGATGATGACAGCTTTGTAATAGAGCTTGAAGTCCAGAATTATGACGCCACCAGCTTTGGTTTTCTTTTTTAACACTCCTCTGGCTATTTGGGGTCTTTTCTGGTTCCATACAAATTTTAGGATTATTCGTTCAGTTCTGTGAAAAAAGTTGGTGGTATTTTGATAGGGATTGCATTGAATGTGTAGATTGTGCTAGGTAGCATAGTCATTTTAACAATATTTGTTCTTCCAATCCATAAGCATGGAATGTTTTTCCATTTCTTTGTGTTTTCTTCAATTTCTTTCATGAATATTCTATAGTTTTCTGAGTACAGGTCCTTTGCCTCTTTGATAAGATTTATTCCTAAGTTATCTTATGGTTTGGGGTGCAATTGTAAATGGGATCAACTCCTTAATTTCTCTTTCTTCTGTCTCATTGTTTGTGTATAGAAATGCAACTGATTTTAGATACTAGCCCTTTATCTGATATGTCATTTGCAAAAATCTGCATTGATTTTATATCCTGCCACTTTACTGAATTCCTGTATGAGTTCAAGCAGTTTTGGGGTGGAGTCTTTTGGGTTTTCCACATAAAGTATCATATCATCTGCAAAGAGTGAGAGTTTGTCAGGTGTTTCTTTTATACTGGCAGAATGCCATCAAGAGGGCCACACTCTCATTACCTCATCTAACTCTAATTATCTCCCAAAGGCCCCTCCAAATACTAAACCGTTAGGGGTTAGAGTGTCAACTAATATGAATTTGGGGGGCGCAAACGTTCAGTCCAGAATGTTAACTAAAAATAAAAGTATCTCCTTGGGAGTTTTTAACATACCAATTCTTAGGCTTCTCTTCAGCAAATTCTGGTTCAATTGTTCTGGCAGTGGAGAAGCAGTGGAATGGGGCTTGCAGAGTCACTGAAAAGGGAAGAGTTGACAGTAAGAAACTGTATCCTCATTAGGATATAGGAAGATATATATGAGATATAGGAAGATAGAGCCTTGAGAAAGTTTAGTGGTCAGCTATGAGGAAGGAAACACAAAGCTTAATAAAATTTTGAGAAAAGAATAACCCTTATTCTATCCTACCTCTTCCCAGATGCCTCAGGATTACTTGAGGTGGCCTTGACCACTGTATACTCTGTGGATTAATAGTTAAAAACTTTAGGCTTTATTATTGGGTGGTGTGTCTTCCTCTGTTTCTCCCTCTATTCCTTTTTCTGTAATGAAAAAAAAATGTGAAAGGGAATCATATTGAAAATTGGGGTAAACAATGGGAGTTGTCTTCCATTGGTACTATCACAGAAATGTAGATATCATTTTTACCTGTACTATTCCATCACAGGGATTCAATTATCAAAAAAAAAGAAGTCTTCACAATTATCAGTAGGATACTAAGGTCTTAGTATCACAGACCCTCAGTTTAATTATAAAACTTCTCAACATGTTAAGTAATACTTTTATCTTTTTCTAAAGATTTTATTTATTTATTTGAGAGAGAGCAAGAGTGAGAGCGAGAGAGAGAGCATAAGCAGGCAGAGGGGCAGACGGAGAGGGAGAAACAGGCTCCCCAATGAGCGAGGAGCCTGATGCGAGGCTCAATCCCAGAACCCTGGGATCATGACCTGAGCCGAAGACAGACACTTAAGGGACTGGGCCACCACAGTGCCCCTTACTGCTTATCTTAACCATTAGGATTCACTTTCATATGATTAAGCTTGAAGTGATTCTTTTTTTTTATTAAAGATTTTATTTATTTATTCATGAGAGACAGAGAGAGAGAGAGAGAGAGAGAAGCAGAGGGAGAAGCAGGCTCCCAAGGAGCAGGGAGCCTGATGTGGGACTCGATCCCCGGACCCTGGGATCATGACCTGAGCTGAAGGCAGACGCTTAACCATCTGAGCCACCCAGGCGCCCAAGCTTGAAGTGATTCTTAATAGATAGTAAAGAGAGGCCTCCATTCAGATTATAGGATCAAAATATTCTATGTCTACTTAGATGTAGGATAAGAATAATAGAATAGAAATAAATTTTGGACAAAGTTTCATATTCTCATTTTTGTTGAGATTTTTATGTATAATAAACAATAAAACATTTTCTTAATATGAGATAATTCTTTCAAAAAAGAGTGTAAGGGATCTTGGAAGTATAGCACATACTGAAGAAAAAGATATGATGACATTTTATAAAATTCTCAGAGCCCTGAAAGATAGTTAATATGAAAATGTATGCCTATTTTGAATCAGGCCACAGAGTGTTACTATGTGACTTTTAACAAAACATTTACATTATCTAATTCTCAGTTTAGAATGAGGAATATGGGTGAGGATTAGGATGGTAAAGTCACCAAATTCACTTGGGGTAGAAAGAATTTAAGAGCATAATGACATGATAGATGCTTATGAAAGATATAAATGATTTTTACTTAAAAAAATATAAAATAATTTATAAAGAAAGGAATTCATAGAGCCCGGCACATGGACATTTCTTTCTTATATCTAAAATTTAAAGAGGTTAAAAATTAACTTGATACATACTATCAAAATTCAAGTGGCATTTTGGCAATTTGTTAAGTCATTTTCTATTGTTTGTTGTCATTTCCCATACAGATCAAAATCTAAAATAGGTTGCATGTCTGAATTATCTAATGTAAATGTCCATAATTCTGTTACTGTGCCATAATTGATTCAATCATTCCAGGGAATTTTTACAATGCATTTTCTTAATTTTATATTTTTTTAGACAAACACTGAATAAGAAACCAAGGGACTGATGCTGTTCATTCTTATTATTTCAGTTATTTAGCAACATAATCTATATATTAGTACAAACAAAACCAAACCATTAAGTATCCACCATCTAACCAGAGAGGTGGACACCAGCAGATAAAAGTAAGTTGCAGCTTGAGGTGTGGTGCACTGGCTCTGCCTCCAACTGGAGCCAACCTCCCAGGCAATGGAGAAGAGAGAGTCATGCGAACACTCCCTGTAGACTAAATTGGGACAAAATCAGAACTTTTAAGTGAGAAAAACTTTTAAAAATGCACATACATTCATATTATGCTTCTGAGTAAAATATATCAATGTTTCCACGCCACACACAAGCCAAAGACCAAACTCCTTAGCCCATAGGCTTCATTTCCTGCCCCACCCCAATACATTCACTCAGCCTGGGCCATATTCACATAGCTGCCTTCCTCTGCACACATATTCCACACATCAGCAAACAACAGATCATTCACTCAAATTAAAAGTCAAAAATAACAGAAAACAAAACAAAAACCCCATGAGATTATGCACAGTAAATTCTATTGTCCAAAAGTGTTTATTTAGAGGCCACTACTGCTTTAAATATTTTAAACATTTTCTGATGGAAATGTTTAAATAAAATAATTTGGAAGTCCTCCAAATTATTTTATTTACATGAACTCCAATAAACTCCAAATGAATTTATTTGTATATGTGTAAGTTTGCATACTTACACCTATCGGACATTTATTCTCAGGTTTCATAGCAAAACGCTCTACTGAACATACCTTTTAAAAATTAAGGTAATAATACAGAATAATTTAGAAAAGAAAGAAATGCCGAAAATAAAATATGCCTATATCACCATCTGAATTCAACCAATATTGTCTTTTAGAATCTTACTTTCCAATAGCTATTTGATGCATATTTAATATAGTTGCAGAGTTTATGCTCTTTCTGCATTCTGACGTCCTTAACTTGGTATCATGGCTTTTTTTTTACTTTAGAATTTTTTATTATTATTATGTTATGTTAATCATCATACATTGCATCATTAGTTTTTGATGTGTGTTCCATGATTCATTGGTTGTGTATAACACCCAGTGCTCCACGCAGAACGTGCCCTGTTTAATACCCATCACCAGGCTAACCCATCCCCCCACCCCCCTCCCCTCTAGAACCCTCAGTCTGTTTTTCAGAGTCCATCGTCTCTCATGGTTTGTCTCCCCCTCCAACTTCCCCTTCATTCTTCCCCTCCTGCTATCTTCTTCTTTTTTTTTTAACATATACTGTATTATTTTTTTGAAGTGGCACAGGACAATACTTTTAATGCATTCATTATATTCCACAAAGAGATATACTATAATTTATTTAACTGTTGCCATATTGCTGAGCATTTAAATAACATTACCATGTCAAACACTATGATAAATAAGTCTATGATAAGCATATATGTATATTCATATATATTTCTTCATATCTGAATTTCTTGGGCTTACTGTATAAAAAGGTTTAAAAAAATTCTGCAGCTTATAGTGAATGATGACACATTATTTCTCTCAGATAATGTTCACTGTACTTTACCACCAACATTACAAGGAAGTTTTAGTGTTTTCCTGTCCTGGCTGACATTTTAATTAAAAATTATATTTGTTTATTTAAATACTTTAATTGAATAGATTAAGCACCTGATTTCTTAAGCAAAGGATATTGTACATAATATAACATTTTCATTATTACCTAAGTCATCATTTGGAATTTCAATATGATAGCAAGCTATAAAATAACAATGCCTTCCAAAAGGTATATGGATGGGATCACCAATGTTGCATATTTCACATTTTGTCAGTTTTGCATAGTTATTCCGTCTTTTCCCAACGATCTGCTCTCACTTTTATACTGCTATCAGCTTTGTTTTCACCTTCTATCTTCCAATCTACTACAGAGTGAAACCAGATCACTAAACTCCTTAAAATACCCAACATGTGCAATGTATACCAACTGTATGCCAGGCACTAGTAGTCTTTTCTCTATGTTTCTCAATTTAATCTTTATATGAAGAAAGTATTATAATACCTATTTTTAAAGATGGTTTCAGTGAGAGGCACCTGGGTGGCCTAGTCAGTTGAGCATCTGACATTTTGGCTCAGGTCATGATCTCATGGGTCATGAGATCAAGCTCGGCGTGGGCACCACACTCAGCAGGGAATCTGCTTGAAGATTCTCTCCCTCTGCCCCTCCCCCTGCTTATGCTGTCTCTTTCTCTCTCTCTTCAATAAATAAATATTTTTAAAAAATGGTTTCAGTGAGACTATAAAGTATCGTTTGTGGGAAGTGTGAAGTACAGCATATGAGATTTAATAAATGAATTGTGTGATTTATTTTACATCTTTACATATTTCTTTTTTTTTTCACCCTTTACTTTCTTTGTTTCTCTCCCTTGGCCTTCCGGCTCTCCTTTCTTTCTCTTTCCTCTCTTTCCATTTCCTACTCTTTACCTTGTTTCAGGTATTGCTTTGTTCTTAGACCGTCCACATTGCTGTGCTTTCTGGAGGTTCACTATATGTATGTAAAGCAATATCACATCTGCTTGTGATGAATGACACTGTGGGTGACCAGGACCCACAGCTCTGACCTCTGGCTTCCAGGAAATGTCCCATCATTCTTTGAAAAATTCTATCTAATTTATATTTGTTTTTTCTTCTTCTTTGATTATTTGGTTTAATATAATGATTTTATTTTTTTCCAAAATGATATATGCTTATAGGAAAAAATGAAATTAGAGATAAACTAAACAAGGGAATGACGAATGTCATCCATAACTTCATTCAAATTACTACCTTAAAAATACACATTTTCCACACATTTTTTTCTTCCTTGCTTCCTTTCTTGCTTTTATTTTCATGAAATGATGATCAGTTGGCTTTCTAATTCGTGTCCTCATACTTAACAAATGATTTTTGATCATTTTTCTTTAACACTAATATCCACTGATGGATATTGATGCTAAAATACTCTAGTTTGTTAAAAAAAAAAATAGTATCTGGGTAGGCCTTAATTACCCACCTATACCGGGATTTGTAAAACCAATAGTAGCAGAGAATGTGTGTGTGTGTGTGTGTATGTGTGTGTGTGTGTGTGTGTGTGTGTGTGTGTGTGTGGTTTCCCTTGACCCGCTCACACTAAGCTAGATTGGGAGGAATGCCTGTGCAGTGTTTTTTCCTACTATAAGCCCTTGCAGACATTACACTAGGAAATTCAGATACTTCTTTTCTCTTCACACACTTTATGTTTCTGGACAATGGTCTTTCCAATTTTTTAAAAAATTGATTTGAGGACTGATTCTTAAGCATGTTAATTTATCAAGTCCCTAAGCTGGGACAAATATTTTAGTTCTACTCAGTACATAGTTTTCTCATTTCCCTTTCAGGTCAGTAGATAAATCCTTCTCTTAATATTTCATAAATGCCAGGAGTTAGTTAACAGTGCTGAGATAGCATTAAACTAATCTCTTTGGTTCTTGACACAGCCTTTATTTTATCATTTACTCCAGAAGATGTCATATTTGCAGACCATATTTATATTTCACCAGGAACACTGCAAATTGTGATTTCTTTAAAAATATAGTGTTCTGTAAAGAAGTCTTAACAGTGACTATAGGATAAACTTCAGAAAGCCAAATCTTTCAAACTCATAAGATTCTCACTTAATAAATAGAGATGAGTACCAGGAAAAAAAGCCAGTGAGCTAAGCTATGTATTTTTTGGCATTTGGGTCTACGTTTTGTTTTTTTGTTTTTTCTTGTATTGAAGGTTAGTACTCTGATCTCCTTCCTAATTAGGCAGCTGACAGAGCAAAGCAATGTTTAGGAACTTTATTCTTAGCTAAATGTGCCAATTTTGAATGCTATATCAAGTGACCTGATTTTTGACATAGCAGATACTTGTTATTTGCTTGTTTTTGTTTTGAGTTTTACAGTTGCTTTCTGGGGTATCCTATAAACCCAGCTGTAGCTTTAAGGGCCCCCCTTGCTTATTCTCTTCTTTTTTCCACAACTGCCATGCTTTGTTTTTGTCCCTTACCCTCTTTTAAAGCATGGTGCTAGGCACTCTCATCTTAGGACAAATTTTTGATTCAGAGGATATGACTACATATTATCATGGAGGCACTTAAGGAAATGGTTCCTAGTTCCTTCTTTGCATTAGCTTTCACTTCTGGAAGGATAATTTTTCTCAGACAACTGGATACATTTGATACCTTAGTCTTGGGAACCTTAGTCTTGGGAAATAGTACATTAGTTGACTTCCTCCTGTTTAGAAATAATGACCAGAAAGCATAGTTCATCTTTTAAGATCATTCTAGACTTCAGTAAATCAGCGAAATTCAAATGAGGTGAATTCATTAATTTCTTAATTCCAAGATCTAAAAAGGGACAGAATGAATGGAGCTTTTGTTCTATATTTTTACCTAGGTGACAGATCCCGAACCACATAACAAGGAAGTCAATTTTCATCCCAGTGTCTCTTGTTTTTGAGAGGGGGTTTCCTAGTTCTCTAATTTTTTTAGAGATTGTTCTGTTTACCAGTGGAAGGCTAGAAGGGCTGCCAAAGCAGAATAGCAACTTGGAAGCTGGAAGCAACATGGGGGTTCAGTGGGAGCTGGGGTAGACAATCTCTAAAGCCCTTTCTCAATTTGTTGGATCAGAGTGTTTATGATGTTCCTAGCATAACAAAAGTGAATAAGAAATATTTTCTTTCTTTACCCTCCATTTCAAAATGCTTTCCATTTCCCCACAGCCAGAAAAAAATAAGAGTTGCATGAATTTTTGATTCAGTGTTAGTAAACCAAACTTAATTTTGAAAGATAACTAAAGAGTGCTTGGGTATTCTCAAGGTGGAGAACATATACTCCACCTCTTTTTGCATTCTATTCTGGCCAGCTGCGTGCTATGCCCAGTAATTCCTTGTTAATGGAAAAGTCTGATTTAAAGTCTAATAAAAGGAGGCCTCCATTTATAGTCTATGAAAATACATGATAACCAGCTTTCTAATACATGGATGAAAGATCTGTCAAACCCCTTATCTTGCATCATTTGTTGCTGTACTACTATTGTGCTGTTTACGCTGAACCTTCTTCTAAAAATTACTTCTGAAATGGAATGTGGTTTCATGACTTAAATTCAGTATAAAATTAGATAATATGGGAGAAGATGTCTTGGGTGACTTCTCTTAAATTAATATGTTTAAAAAAACAATTAAAATTTTAATATTCTTCAAGCTAATTGTCCCTGACACCCATTAATAATAGGAGCCTACATTATTGCTATACATATTCATTAACTGTGGGAATTTTAAAGCACTTAAATACCAAAACTGAACCCTACTGTGATTATAAATTAAAGCTAACTTAATATAGTATCTATACCTGGCTTTAATAAAACTAAAATTGATCACTTTTCTTCTGTCATCAAAAGTCAGTTTCTCTAAAATATGTGATATGTAAAAAAAAAAAAAAACAAAAAAAACTAAAATCAGGAATCTTGTGTTTTGGTCCTAGCTGCACCACTCACTGATTGAGTGGCTTTAAACAAGTTAATTCACTTCCCTAAAACTTCCAACTGCTTACCTCTGAAAACAGAAGTTTGGAGTAGATTGATATATATGCTTATTTTTATTTTTATTTTTTTAAAGATTTTATTTATTTATTTGAGAGAGAGAGAACGAGAGACAGAGAGCATGAGAGGGAAGAGGGTCAGAGGGAGAAGCAGACTCCCTGCTGAGCAGGGAGCCCGATGTGGGACTCGATCCTGGGACTCCAGCATCATGACCCGAGCCGAAGGCAGTCGCTTAACCAACTGAGCCACCCAGGCGCCCCTATATGCTTATTTTTAGCTTGAAAAATCTGTAACATATAAACATACACTCTTGATTTCAAATTTCAGACACAAGGTGGCACTATTAGTAGTGATTTTAATTTAATTCCAGATAAAACCAGGAGAATTTCAAGATCTGTATATCCATAGAAAATAATTAAATATGTAAGATACTGCAAAGCACACACATGCACGCACACGCACACACATATATTCTGTCTTTGGTTGATTACTATACCTTAACATCTGGATGAAACCTGAATAGTTCAGTCAACCAACTGTTTGCTTGACCCCAAGATGATTGATTGATTTTTTTTTCATTTTCATGAGAATATTTCAGTATTGGGTAGGCAATCAAGACATATTTGCAAAAATGTGCACAAGATAAAGATTGATAATGGTATGATTTCAATATAAATAGAAACTCTTGAACAAGATATATCAGTTTTATAGGATAAGAGGAAAGGTGTTGAAACATGGGCAACTTGTATAAATAAGAGTTTGCCATTAAATTAAAAAGAATGCATGCTGGTGCACAATTTCCAAATAAAAGTAAAGGCACAAATTTTAGAAAACTGAAAAGGAGTAATCTAATCTTTAGAACATTTTTGCTGAGATCTTCCAACTTCTTCGTGCTGCTTCCCCAAACACTCTCCATAGATGCTGAGGACTAAAGGATGTTTTGTGGTTAAACCAATGTCATGATTTAATAGAATATTCTAGTAGTAAACATGTTTTCCCTAAAAGCTGACTTATTCCCCCTTTGTCTGTTATGATGGTTTTCAAATTAAATCGTTCATAAAGGTTCAGATGCATTTCCTCCTTTTCGATGTTTTTCCAAATCCAGGTAGAAGTAGTCTCTCCTAAATAATTTATAAAATTCTTATACTCAAAAAATACTGGAGATTTTAGCAATCTCCTAGACTACTACTTTCATTTTGCTGAAGAGAAAACAGCTCCAGAGAGGAAACATAAGGATGCAGTGGAGGAAAATTTTTCCTTTCTTCCCTTCTAGTTTCTTTAGTTGCTCTAATAATTAAATTGACATTAAAAAGATTAACAGGAGAAAAACAAATTTTAAGTCCATATATACGGAAGTTCACAGAAATATGAGACTCCCCGAAGTGACCAAAGAAGGCAGTTTTTTATGCCTTTGAGACAACGAAAGTATTTGTGAAGAATTGATGAAGAGGTTTGGGCTTAGGGCAGCAAATGAGTGGAAAAAGTGAGAGTCTGTTTATATGGCCTCCTCAGCCCTGAATTACCTACCTATGGGTATTAGGATGCCTCCATCCTCCAGGGGCAGTCAGGGGAGCTTTCACAGGGGAATTTATCTCCTGCTTTCAGAGGGACAGAAGAAGGTCAGAGTGTTCTTGCATTGGCTGTTTCCTAAGTAACTTTAATTCAAAATAATCAAAAACTGTGTGGTTCAATCAGTTAAGCATCGACTCTTGATTTCGGGTCAGGTTATGTTCTCAGGGTCCTGGCATCAAGCCAAGTGTTGGGTTCCATGCTCAGTGGGGAGCCTCCTTGAGGATTCTCTTTCCCTCTCCCTCCCCCGACTCCAGTTCTCTGTCTCCCTCAAATAAATAAATAAATCTTAAAAAAGAATAATCAATATGCCAAAATAGCTTATTTTGAGGTGGCCTACTCTGAACCCCATCAACAGCATGAAGATCTACATCTAATCTGTGGTAGGGGCAGAAATTCACTTCTAGTGTTCTTTCTACTGTGCACTATTGTTTCAGATGACAGTCCTTTCTATCTGGAATACATATCTCATCTATCTTCCTAAACTATAATTTCCTTTTAGAAAAAAAGTCCATATTTTTTCTCTCATACTGTCTAGCACAGTAGCTGGTAATGTGGAGATGCTCAAAGCATACATCCAAATAAATAAATGACTAAATCTAATGAACAATTGTAATAAAACTAATACTTCTTCCCTATTCGTGCCCACTGCAATGCTTCACTTCAGAAAATTACATATTATAATGTCTTTTCCTACCTCTACAAAACTATCTGTGGTGAAAAGTGAAATTTTTTAGAAAATATTTTGTTATAAATTACTCTAAAACAGGGAGTAATTACAAGTTCTTTTCTATCACTCAGTGGATATCACTCAATCAATTTCAATTTAAATTGTTGCAACTGACCAAGTCATAAAGCTGTGGCTCACACCATCCTTAGCTTAACAGAGGCTGATTGAGCAATTCTTAGGAATGACTTTACCTATGATTGTGATATGACTTCAGCCAGTGATTCAATCTTCTTCAGTCTATTTCTTACCCTGTAGCAGGGGTGATGATAATTACTACACACAGTTGTTCTACTCCCAAATACAGTGCTATGTATGCAAGCCCCAGAAATGTGGAAATCTGACACCTATGCTTTTGGATAAATTTGAAATCCTCTTGTTATGTTGGAGAACACACTGGATAAGTCAGTGTACAATAGAAAAAAAGTTGATGTCCCATCCTTTTCCTAACAGTTGGTCTAGTGTCAATAATAAGCAAATGTATTTGTAGTAGCTTTGCCAGTCTTTGGAAACAATGCAGGGACACAAATTGTAATAGCCTACATAATTCTAGATCTTGCTGCAACCTATGAATGTAAAACCCTCACAAACCCCACCAAGTTTTCACCCAAGTATTTGTGGGGGTTCTGGAAAGAAATTTAATGTGTTCTCATGTTTTTCTCTGTCCCTCTTTTCTATGGCCTTCTACTTCTGCAATCCCTTGGGGTGAAAGTGATCTCAGATCCCCATGCTAACCTTCCACTGCCTTCAGCTACCAATAGCCAGGATAGCAGAGCAGTTGTCTATGCTGAGGATTCAGTCTACGATGTAGTCAACATTGTCCCTTGCTGCTTTTCCAGGATTGTGCACAATATTTGGTGAAACAGGTGCTTAAGAAGATTTATATAAAGGATAAATGAGAGGTACCAAAGCCTTTCCTGGAATTTTGAATGTTTTGGAGTCACATTATGGTCAATGTAGAAGCACAGAGAAAGCTGTGTTCTCCCTTCACTGTCTTACTATCCAACTAGGTTTCAAAAGCTAGCTTGCTTTTGCTATTGTGTCAGGGAGAGAGCCCCTTGTGAAAACAGTGCCTTATGCTTCTTCAGGCAGATCTTTCTTCAAGAAGACTGAAGGCAAATATCCTATTCTTTTTACTGGGCTTTAGCCCAAGCTCTCAGGAAAACACTCATTCTTTCCTCCTACCTTCCTCTCTGGAACTGCTACTTCCCCCTTCCAACCCTACTGAAATTCTCCACATGTACAGGAAACAGAGAATTTAGTCATATAGCTCTTTCTAGTTTAGTAGATATGCCTAGATGTATCTAATTTCCTAACTGAATTCAAGTGTTCACAGTTGCTCCAAATAGATATTTCAAAAGGGAAATCAAAATGTTAAATATAAACTATTTGGAAAATTAACAGAAATAGCAATTTGGTTTATAAAGTTATGGAATGCAATTGTAACTGAACTCAGAACAAAATTTATAATTGTATATGCCTTATTAAAGTCATTACAAATAAATAAACTAAAATTCAGCTTCAGAAACTAGGAAATAAAACAAAATGAACCAAGATAGAGAAGTAGAAGTGTTAATGAAGATAAAAAAATTAATATTTTATAAAACTAAAATAAAAAGTAAGAATAATAAAAGTAAAATTTATTTTGGTAAAAAAATCAACAGAAAAATCAATAAGCACTTAGTAAGCCTGACTCAGAAAATTTTAAAAAGCAAAAATATACAGAATCAGGGGAAAAAAGTATGAGTTATAACTATAGATACAAGTGAGATTAAACAAAACTGTAAGAGAATTTTATTTCTATACATATACAAGTAAATTTGAAGTATATAAAATGGGTGATTTTCTAGCAAAAACATAAGTTATTGAAATTGGCCCAATTACATAAAAATAAACATCAAGAATATTACATTTAAAAATACATTTCTTTAAAAGTATTTTTTTTTTTAATCCACAAGGCTGCTTTTTAACTTTAAAGTGGAGAAGCATGTTTTAGTGTGGGCAAACACTATGGTCATCAACAAATAGCAACACATTTAAGTGCATGTCTAATAATAAGCAAATTTAAATATGATACTTCTGTGGCTAAACACGAAACATGTTAAAAGACAGTGACTTGCTAAGGAAAGAATGGAGTACATAGGATAGACACAGAACCTTTATCACATGTTCTTTCTATAAATGAATTTTTAAAAAAGATAAAGAGCCAAACAGACAAATGGGCAACATAGGTGAACTAGTAATTCAGGGAAGGGAAAAAAATGAAATACACATGGCATGAAAAGATGCTTAAACTCTCTGCAAAACTCAGGGAAATACAAAAATAATAATGAGACAAGCATATTTTGTTCTTAAAATTTAACAAAAATTTTAAATGTTCATAATATCAGTGTTGACAAAGATCTGGGAAATGAGCACTCTCAGATATTAGTGAAAACATAGATTGGTAAAAATATTTTGGAGGGTAATTTGAAGCCTCAATTAAAAATTGACACACCAATCTTAATTTTAAGGAATTTACCACAAAAATATCTTGGGCTTATAAATATATATGGGTAAGAGAGTCATTGTAGCATGTAGTAATATTGAGAACAATGCAGAAATTAAATGCCATTCAGTAGGTAAGTATCAGTTGAGTACATGTATATGTACTACACTCAAAAGATATATATTAGGTTTTGTTTTGAAAACTCAGTTGGGAACTATATATGACAAAATTCCATTTAAAAGTACATATGTATATGTATGAAATTATCTCTATATTACATACATAGGATAATATATGCTTGAATAATCAAAGTTACAAATTTATCAAACTGTTAATAATTGTTTCTGAAAATTGTAATGAGAAGGAAGGATGGGGGAAGGAGGCTTCACTTTAGACTTTATGTACTTAAAAAATTAATAAGTGACAGTATAGTAGGTGATTTTTAAAACATTTCTCTTGTGAATTTCCAGTTTTCAAATAAAAAAATAAGCAAGACATGGTGCTTAAGTGTTATAATAAAGAGATGAAAGCCGATATCTGAGGGTCACTTAGAGGAGATCCAGTGAATGACGAGTTCTCCCTCATCAAGGGAGAACTATATCTTCAAGTAGAGCCTTGGATATTATGATTCTTATGAGGAAAAATAAGTAAGATCCTTTAAATGGTGACCTCATAGGCTCCAAACTTCATTTGGGGGATGTAGTATGTCTTTTTTAAGCTTGATTTCCTATTGTCCAATTCACATCTGTGTCATTCCCATATATAAAGTTGTTGCCCTTGTATGAAGCATGAAGCATGAAGCATGAAAGGACATTGTCTAATGCATAGTCTTTCAAACTTTGTAACATATTCCTAGAATCTGTTCAGTGGATCTTGACCAGCACATCTTAGAAAATAAAATTAGGTTGGAACAGTGAGTATAATATGTAATAAGACACCCTATTATTTCATGGATGTGTATACTAGGTTGGTATGTAACATGTATTTCTTATTTTGAGTCATGACAAAATACCTGAAAGTCATTGGTCTAAAGACAAATAGAAACAGAAATAACCAACGGTGTCATGTGCAGATGCCTCTGCAGCTCATATTATCTACAGATTTCTTTGAGAGGTGTTCAGGTCAGGACTTCATGTCAGCAAATAGCAGTTTCATTATTTGGTTTTCCACTATTAAAAATAAACACTTTTAGATGTTGAAGGCTTTCTTTCTTTTTTTGCATCTTGTGATGACTACTTTCAAACTGCATACATTTTTTGAAAGGGCTTACACCTTAATGTTCTGCCTTTCAAAATAATGTATATGGTACATTGTGAGGGGGTCCTCAAAACCATGAAATAAACAGTTTTTATAGTAAAACAAGCATGGTCATATCATGAAAGAATACAAAAGTTCATTTGGATTTGTAAGATAATGTGCAAGACTGCAAAGTTCTTTTTCTTCTGCAGTGATTACTGCAGGTGCTATGCCTTGAAATCCCAATGGCACCCATTCAACTCTCCTGCCCCCAGGACCACTTCAGTGGAGAAGGCCTTCTATAAGCCATCTTAAACCAGAGCTACAATTAGTAAGTAACACTTTTTTAGCAATTCATTGACATCTAATTGAGAGTGGAAAGAGGTCATTAAATGGGAATTGTGAAGGTAATAACTGCTGGCTATACTGGGAAATTTTGTTTGCAAGGAAGAGATTCAGGCAGATAAACTGAAATACTGCAAATTAGTATAAACACAGAGATTACAACAATAATAACAACAGCAATAGGAATATCACGAGGAAACAAACAAACAAAAAATACCCCATAGCTTGAAACTGACCCTTACTGACACTTAAACTGTCATTTTAGATCCAAGGAAGCAAGTGATCAGGATATTTATTTTGGCCTCTAAAGCAGAGGTGACATCATTCTGTTTCTCTGCTTCTCCAAGCTACCAACCACCTGTCTGATCTCTAGTTATATTTTTGGGATTTTGATTGGTTGTGTCTTCTGTACAAATTATCTCTCATAGTCTCTGCTGTTTCATGTCTCTGTTGCCTGCCTATTTCTCATAATGACTGGCTCTCTGTCTCTCCTCAGTTCACTTTCCCAGAGAATGTTTCTGAGTGGTCTGGCTAATAAGGGTGTTTCCTGCCACCAGCCGAACATGGCAGTTAGCAGGACAGATCTTGAAGCTAGATCCTGGTTCAAAGTTCAGCTCAACTAAGTACTGGGATGAGACCTTAGGCAACTTATTTATTTACTCTTGTGTGCCTCGCTTTCTTCATCTATAAAACGGTATCTATCTTACAGAATAGTTGAGGAGTCACATGCTAAGTACTTAGAAAAATGTCTCTAACTCATACTTAGCTCTTAGTAAATGTTACATACTCAAGTAAAGTTTTTGCAGCATTTCCTCTCAGTTCACTAGATAGCTTATGACTATGGCCAGCATGGTGGGCCACAATATCCAGAAAATTATTTCCTAAATTTGTATGATTGAGTATCGACAATATGCCAAATGCTATAAGAAAGCTTTCATACTTGTAGGGAAATAAAGAAAACAAGCAAGTGAATTTATAAATGAACAAAGTATTTTCAGAGTGTAAGTGCAATGAAGAGGGAAGGAGATTGGTAATTGAGTTAGTAGATAGGATCTATTGAGGATGTAACATTTGAGCTTAGATCTAAATGACAGAAGAACTTGTTACCAGACTAATGGTGTGTGGGAGGAGACCATTTTAAGCAGGAGGAATAGTCTCTAAAATAGGAAAAGAAAAAAAGTCATGTACCCAAAGGAGGATGAGCTGAGAAGAGAATGGTGAGTGATAAAGTGAGAAATAGAGTTAAGGTTTCAACAATGTAGGGTCATTTTAAGGAATTTGCTTTTGTTACAAATACAAATTGGATCCTATTGGAGGATGTTATGTCAAGGTCATGGGTGAGGAGATTGTAGGATTCATGTTCTGTTTTTAAAAGATCTAGTTGCTAGATTGTAGGTGGGTAGGAATGGAGTCAAGACACTATTGGACAGGTATTACAGTAGTCTGGGAGAAAGATGATGGTGGCTTTGGTAGGGTAGATGGAGAAAAGGAAAATTAAGAGAAGTGGTTGAATTTTCAATATATTTTGGAGTGGGCAGGATTTGCTACTAGAGTAGGTAAAAATGTAAGGTAAAGAGAGAAAAGGATAGGAGTTAAAGACAATTCCTAGATATTAGGCTTAAGTAACTGAGTATATGGTTGTGCCATTTAATTGAATGGAAACATCAGAGGAGGAAAGAAATGGGGGTGGGTATTCCAGTGGGTAGAGATACAAAAATAGTTTTTATTTGTGTTAAGTTTGGAATGGCTATTAGATACGTAAGTGGAGATGTCAAAAAGGCTGTTGAACATGTGGGACTCGAGCTTAGGTGTAAAACCAGAACTAAATATATTATATTAATTATATTATACTATATTATATCTCCAGTGGCTTTACATATGGCATCGGTAGTCACTGGAAGAAATAGCCTAGAGAGATGGTGGAATCGGGGTAAGGATGACACTTTCTTTTATGTGTATAATACACTCCCAAGGACCTCCACAGTTGTTATTTTGTTTGTTTTGTTTTGTTTTTAATGCGTTATGGTACAGGCAAGATTGATTGCTAGATTTTCACGATACCTGCCAGTTAGTAGGAACTTCACCTTTTTTTCCCATTGATAACAGCTCTTTATAACCACTATTTTAAACAGCTCAATGAATGAGCTTAACTAACAAATTAATAAATATATCTGTTTCCAATCTCTACAATTAAGACCCCCAAAACTGACTTGGCAAATAGGGAGGTTTCTGTTTTACCATTTATTAATCTTTTCAGTCATAAGCTGGTACAAATCAATTCTGTATATTATTACCTATGAAGGTGAAGCCTTATAAGTATAGAAAATAAGAAGATGGGAACAAAGAGAGGACTAATACTGAGGGCCTCAATGTAAATTTTTTTATAAGCATTATCGGTTCTAATTCTCAAAACTACCCAAAGAAATATGTGGTGTTATTCTTATTTTTACAGAGAAGGATAGAGATATTTATAAATCGAGGCATAAAACTACAAGATGGTTAAATCTTTTCCTTCCCATACAGAAGTAGGGACAAGCCTTGCTAATTGGAGAACCAGGCACATTTTAACCCTTTTCAAGGCAAACAAGAGTCTATTCTTAATAGTGTAGAGGGAGGTATATTCTTTTGTATGTTTGTCTTTTCCCTTTCATCTTTTAATTTAATTTTTTTAAACCAAACCTTCAACTTAGAAAGGAAAGAAAGTTTTCTTCCTGTTGAAATAAATAACAAATCTGGGGTTTTAGCCACCTGATGTTCTTTGAAATGTCAATTTCAAGGGAGAAAATTAGTGTTGGAGAGCCTGGGACTAAATTTCAACTGTGCCTTTCTAAACTGTGCATGCAAATGGGCAATTAGACCTGTGATGGGTAATTGCATGCCTAAATGAACCCTTCCACAAGTAGTTTAGAAGCTGATTTTGAAGGTTGAATTTGTAGAAGTCCTTATAAATTTCCTCTTCTGCTGAAACAGCCTATGGAAGCTCATCCTTAACTTCAATAAGACAACACCACTCTATTCCAGCTACTTCCTAGCAAAACTAAAATCATTTGAGGAGGTGAGGAAGGAACATATGAGAAAATAGAGTGCTAGATATTAACTAAAATTTGTTTTACATATATGATATGATAACATTCAATCATTGTAGAAAAATTTAAAAATCATATAAGTTTACAAAAAGGAATATAAAATAGAATCATTAGTAAGCCATTTATCCATCTAGAAATAATAATGTTAATATTTTGTCCTTATCTTTTTAAACTTATTAATATATTCATGAGTACTCATTTGTATAATACTATAATATACTTTTCCATATTTAACACTGTTTATAATGACTGTCTTTCCATAATCATTTTATGACCCTCACATTTTTTCATTTTAATATATCACAATGTATGGGATTGACATCCACATGTTTAATGTTTAGGTTATGTCTTAATTTGCAGTGTTATAAAATACAGGGGTCAACATAAAGGCCCAATTATTTTTGTTTGATTCCCTATCTCTAGAAATCAATTCCCCTACATGCAATTCTGAATAGTATCATTTTTTTTGATCTTTGTCATATAAATGAAAATCATCTCTTTTTTCCTTATTGTTTTCATTCATATTTCCAGTGTGATCAGCATCTTGTAAAGGTCAATCTTTCCCTGCAGCTCAGCATTTCTCTAAAAGATCTTCTGATCCTATAAACAGCCCCTTCTTTCTTTTTTTAAGCAAGATCCATTAACTTCCCATAAAATGACTATGCCATGAAACACACAATAAAAAACACTAATCTTCCCTTGTACTCTGCCAAATAAAGCAGTATGATATACATTCAGAAATTAATTTAAACATGTGTGCTTTCTTTCATGTATTCATATTTACTTAAATCACAAAACATGAATTAAATTTCCCTGGAGACTCAGGAAAAATCAAGGACTAGTAGTCCTTGAATAAGTTTGTCTTTCTTCCTTCCTTCCTTCCTTCTCTCTATAGAGATGGAGATACAGATATAATAGATATATGGAGATGTATAGAGATACAGATCTAGATATCCTTTCAAAATAGATAACCATATGTCCATTTAAGTGGGCTACATACTTCAGTATTCTCAGTGGAATAACTAAAAGTATTTATTTATAGCAGGATTAATATCAGTGCTGACATTTTTAATAGTAATTTAATTTCACAAAGAACTGTGGTCACTGGGTGATTTGAGAGTCAACAGAAAAGTCTCTTGATCCACAAGGACTCAACAAAGTACAAATGCAAATAATATCCCACATGTTTAGAAAAAGACTGCATGTACTTTGAGAGATATTTAACCTAACTAGAAGTCATTAGTACATGAAAAACTTAAAATTTAAAAGAAATTTAAAAACTGAAGACTGCACTATTAACATTAAAATTAAGAGGATAAAAACCTCTATTTCATGAGAATTTCAGGGAAAATAATTAGCCTATTGTTATTATTTTTGTAGAAGTAGCAGGACTCAAAATTCATCAGGTGTGGAATTTTAAATGAGAATTTTTGTTTTATGATATTATAAACCTATATTAATGTTTTATAAACACTAGTGGATTATGTGCTTTAAAAAGCCATATCAATAGTGAATTAATTTACCTGATTGATGGAAAATTAATAAGTATTGGCAAGACACTCTTTAAATTGAATTGAGTTATTTTATTACACAAAATGCTTTATAAATGTTTTGTCAGGTTGTTGAGTTGCTTATTTGCTTGTTTTGTTTTGATTATTAACCTTTCAAGAGTTTTTTTAAATCTTTTATTATGTTATCTTTTCTTAAATTTTTTATTGTTATGTTAATCACCATATATTACATCATTAGTTTTTGATGTAGTGTTCCATGATTCATTGTTTGTGTATAACACCCAGTGCTCCATGCAGAATGTGCCCTCTTTAATAGCCATCACCAGGCTAACCCATCTTCCCACCCCCCTCCCCTCTAAAACCCTCAGTTTGCTATTCAGAGTACATCATCTCTCATGGTTCATCTCCCCCTCCGATTCTTCCCCTCCTGCTATCTTCTGATTTTTTTTAACATAGAATGTATTATTTGCTTCAGAGGTACAGATCTGTGATTCAACAGTCTTGCACAATTCACAGTGCTCACCATAGTACATACCCTCCCCAATGTCTATCACCCAGCCACCCCATCCCTCCCACCCTCCACCACTCCAGCAAACCCTCAGTTTGTTTCCTGAGATTAAGAATTTCTCATATCAGTGAGGTCATATGACACATGTCTTTCTCTGATTGACTTATTTTGCTAAGCATAATACCCTCCAGTTCCATCCACATCGTTGCAAATGGCAAGATTTCATTCTTTTTGATGGCTACATAATATTCCTGTATATATATACCACTACTTCTTTATCCATTTATCTGTCGATGGACATTTTGGTTCTTTCCACAGTTTGGCTATTGGGGACATTGCTGCTATAAACATTGGGGTGCAGGTAACCATTCAGATCACTACATTTGTATCTTTGGGGTAAATACCCAGTAGTGCAATTGCTGGGTTGTATGGTAGCTCTATTTTCAACTTTTTGAGGAACCTCCATACTGTTTTCCAGAGTGGATGCACCAGCTTGCATTCCCACCAACAGTTTAGGAGGGTTCCCCTTTCTCTGCATCCCTGCCAACATCTGTCATTTCCTGACTCGTTAATTTTAGCCATTCTGACTGGTGTGAGGTGATATCTCATTGAGGTTTTGATTTGGATTTCCCTGATGCCGAGCAATATTGAGCACTTTTTCACGTGTCTCTTGGCCGTTTGGATGTCTTCTTTGGAAAAAGGTCTGTTAATGTCTTCTGCCCATTTCGTGATTGGATCATTTGTTCTTTGGGTGTTCATTTCAAGTTCTTTATAGATTTTGGATACTAACCCTTTATCTGATATGTCATTTGCAAATATTTTCTCCCATTCTGTTGGTTGTCTTTTGGTTTTGTTGACTGTTTCTTTTGCTATGCAAAAGCTTTTTATCTTCATGAAGTCCCAATAGTTCATTTTTGCTTTTGCTTCCCTTGCTTTTGGCGATGTTTCTAGGAAGAAGTTTCTGCGGCTGAAGTCGAAGTGGTTGCTGCCTGCATTCTCCTTTAGGATGTTGATGGACTCCTGTCTCACATTGAGGTCTTTCAACCATTTCGAGTCTATTTTTGTATGTGGTGTAAGGGAATGGTCCAGTTTCATTCTTCTGCATGTGGCTGTCCAATTTTCCCAACCCCATTTGCTGAGGAGACTGTCTTTTTTCCATTGGACATTCTTTCCTGCTTTGTCAAAGATTAGTGGACCATAGAGTTGAGGGTCCATTTCTGGACTCTCTATTCTGTTCCATTGATCTATGTGTCTGTTTTTGTGCCAGTACCATACTGTCTTGATGATGACAGCTTTGTAATAGAACTTGAAGTCCTGAATTGTGATGCCATCAGCTTTGCTTTTCTTTTTCAACATTCCTTGGGCCATTTGAGGTCTTTCTGGTTCCATATAAATATTAGGATAATTTGTTCAATTTCTTTGAAAAAAATTGAAAGTATTTTGATGGGGATTGCATTGAATGTGTACATTCCTCTAGGTAGCATAGACATCTTCAAAATATCTGTTCTTCCAATCCATGAGCATGGAACATTTTTCCATTTCTTTGTGTCTCCCTTAATTTCTTTCATGAGTATTTTATAGTTTTCTGAGTGCAGATTCTTTGCCTTTTTGGTTAGATTTATTTCTAGGTATCTTATGGTTTTGGGTGCAATTGTAAATGGGATCGACTCCTTCATTTCTCTTTCTTCTGTCTTGTTGCTGTATAGGAATGCCACTGATTTCTGTGCATTGATTTTATATCCTGCCACTTGACTGAAATCCTGTATGAGTTCTAGCAGTTTTGGGGTGGAGTCTTTTGGGTTTTCCACATAAAGTATTGTATCATCTGCAAACAATGAGAATTTGACATCTTCTTTCCCAGTTCGGATGCCTTTTATTTCTTTTTGTTGTCTGATTGCTGTGGCTAGGACTTCTAATATTATGTTGAATAGCAGTGGTGATAGTGGACATCCCTGCTGTGTTCCTGACCTTAGAGGCAAAGCTCTCAGTTTTCCACCATTTTTTCATAGATGGCTTTTATGATTGAGTTATGTACCTTCCATCCCTATACTCTGAAGAGTTTTGATGAAGAAAAGATGCTGTACTTTCTCAAATGCTTTTTCTGCATCTATTGAGAGTATCATATGGTTCTTGTTATTTCTTTGATTAATGTATTGTATCACATTGATTGATTTGCGGATGTTGAACCAACCTTGCAGCCCAGGGATGAATCCCACTTGGTCGGGGTAAAAAATCCTTTTAATGTACTGTTGGATCCTATTGGCTAGTATTTTGGTGAGAATTTTTGCATCCATGTTCATCAAGGATATTGGTCTGTAATTCTCCTTTTCCATGGGGTCTTTGTCTGGTTTGGGGATCAAGGTAATAGTGGCCTCATAAAATGAGTTTGGAAGTTGTTCTTCCATTTCTATTTTTTGGAACAGTTTCAGGAGAATAGGTATTAATTCTTCTTGAAATGTCTGATAGAATTCCCCTGGGAAGCCATCTGGCCCTGGGCTTTTGTTTCTTGGGAGATTTTTGATGACTGCTTCAATTTCCTTAGTGGTTATAGGTCTGTTCAGCTTTTCTATTTCTTCCTGGTTCAGTTTTGGTAGTTGATACATCTTTAGGAATGCATCCATTTCTTCCAGGTTATCTAATTTGCTGGCATAGAGTTGCTCATCGTATGTTCTTATAATTGTTTGTATTTCTTTGGTGTTGCTTGTGATCTCTCCTCTTAAATTCATGATTTTGTTGATTTGGGCCATTTTTCTTTTTGATAAGTTTGGCCAGGGGTTTATCAATCTTATTAATTCTTTCAAAGAACCAGCTCCTTGTATTGTTGATCTGTTCTACTGTTCTTTTGGTTTCAATTTCATTGATTTCTGCTCTGATCTTTATTATTTCCCTTCTCCTGCTGGGTTTAGGCTTTATTTGCTGTTGTCTCTCCAGCTCCTTTACGTGTAGGTTAGGTTGTATATTTGAGACCTTTCTTCTTTCTTGAGAAAGGCTTGTATTGCTATATACTTTCCTCTTAGGACTGCTCTTTGCTGTATTCCAAAATTTTCAAGAGTTGTGTTTTCATTTTCATTTGTTTCCATGAATTTTTTTAATTCTTCTTAAATTTCTTGTTGGACCCATTCATTGTTTAGTAGGATGCTTTTTGGCCTCCATGTATTTGAGTTCTTTTTGACTTTCCTCTTGTGATTGAGTTCTAGTTTCAAAGCATTATGGTCTGAAAATATTCAGGGAATGATCCCAATCTTTTGGTACCAGTTGAGACCTGATTTGTGACCTAGGTTGTGATCTATTCTGGAGAATGTTCCATGAGCACTAGAGAAGAATGTGTATTCTGTTGCTTTGGAATGGAATATTTTGAATATATCTGTGAAGTCCATTTGGTCCAGTGTGTCATTTAAAGTCTTTATTTCCTTGTTGATCTTTTGCTTAGATGATCTGTCCATTTCAGTCAGGGGGGTGTTCAAGTCCCCCACTATTATTGTACTGCTCAATGTGTTTCTTTGCTTTTGTTATTAATTCGCTTATAAAATTGGCTGCTCCCATATGAGGGGCATAGATATTTACAATTGTTAGATTTTCTTGTTGGATAGACCCTTTAAGTAGGATATAGTGTCCTTCCTCATCTCTTATTACAGTCTTTGGTTTAAAATCTAATTTGTCTGATATAGGATTGCCACCCCAGCTTTCTTTTGGTGTCCATTAGCATGGTAAATGGTTTTCCACCTGCTCACTTTCAATCTGGGGGTGTCTTTGGGTCTAAAATGAGTCTCTTGCAGACAGCATATCAATGGGCCTTGTTTTTTAATCCAATCTGATAGCCTGTGTCTTTTGATTGGGGCATTTAGCCCACTTACATTCAGGGTAACATTGAAAGATATGAACTTAGTGCCATTGTATTGCTGTAAGGTGACTGTTACTTTATATTGTCTGTGTTCCTTTCTGGTCTATCTTGCTTTTAGTCTCTCTCTTGTTTAGAGGAACCCTTTCAATATTTCTTGTAGGGATGGTTTTGTGTTTGCAAATTCCTTTAGTTTTTTCTTTTGTCCTGGAACCTTCTTATCTCTCCTTCTATTTTCAATGACAGCCTTGCTGCATATAGCATTCTTTGCTGCAAATTTTTTTCATTTAGTGCTCTGAATATATCATGCCAGTCTTTTCTGGCCTGCCAGGTCTCTGTGGATAGGTTTGTTGCAAAATCTAGTGTTTCTACCATTGTAGGTTACAGATCTCTTCTCCTGAGCTGCTTTCAGGATTTTCTCTTTGTCTCTGAGACTCATAAGTTTTACTATTAGATGCCAAGGTATTGACCTATTTTTATTGATTTTGAGGGGGTTTCTCTGTGCCTCCTGGATTTTGATGCCTGTTTCCTTCTCCAAATTAGGGAATTTCTCTGCTATAATTTGCTCCAATATATCTTCTGCCCCTCTCTCTCTTTCTTCTTCTTCTGGGATCCCAATTATTCTAATGTTGTTTCGCCTTTTGGTATTGCTTATCTCTCGAATTCTGCCCTCGTGATCCAGCAGTTGTTTATCTCTCTTTTTCTCAGCTTCTTTATTTTCCATCATTGGGTCTTCTATATCACTAATTCTCTCTTCTGCCTCATTTATCCTAGCAGTTAGGGCCCCCATTTTGATTGAACCTCATTAATAGCTTTTTGATTTCAACTTCGTTTTTGTTCTTTTATTTCTCTAGAAAGCGTTTCTCTAATAACTTCCGTGCTTTTTAAGCCCAGCTAGTATCTTTAAAATCATCATTCTGAACTCTAGTTCCAAATCGTACTATTGTCCGTATTGGGTAGGACGCTGGCAGTCAGTACTGCCTCTTGTTCTTTTTGTTGAGGTGATTTTTTTCCGTCTTGTCATTTTGTCCAGAGGAGGATAGATGAATGAAAGAACAAAATGCTCACAGGGTAACAATGACCCCAGAAAATATACTCTATACAAATCAGAAAAGACCTGAAACCAGGGGAAAAGAAAGGGAAAGAAAGAAAAAAGAAAAAGAAAAAAAGAAAAAGAAAAAGATAAAAACAAACAAAAACAAAACAAAACAAAAAGTAGAATATGATCAAATATGATCAGGCTGGTGCATAGATCAGTACCACACACTAGATTTTGGGTGTATTTTGGTCTGTTAGAAGAAAGTGCCTCCAAAAATTTTAAGGAAAGAAAAACTTATAAATGAGGGCGCCTGAGTGGCTCAGTTGGTTAAGCGACTGCCTTCAGCTCAGGTCATGATCCTGGAGTCCCGGGATCGAGTCTTGCATCGGGCTCCCCACTCAGCGGGGAGTCTGCTTTGCCCTCTGACCCCCATGCTCTCTCTCTCTATCTCATTCTCTCTCTCAAATAAATAAATAAATAAAATCTTTAAAAAAAACTTATATATGTACAAAAATAAGAGTTAATGGGGCACCTGGGTGGCTCAGTTGGTTAAGCGACTGCCTTCGGCTCAGGTCATGATCCTGGAGTCCCGGGATCGAGTCCCACATCGGGCTCCCTGCTCTGCGAGGAGTCTGCTTCTCCCTCTGACCCTCTTCCCTCTCGTGCTCTCTATCTCTCATTCTCTCTCTCTCAAATAAATAATAAAATAAAATCTTTAAAAAAATAATAAGAGTTAATATGATGAAGGGATGGAATATGATTGTAAAGATGTAAATGATAAAAGATTTTATAAAAGGAATTGATAAGATAAGAAGTTGTTTGAAAGAAGAAAGAAGAGAATGTGATCAGGCAGGAGACTAGAACAAAGCCATACACTAGAGATTTAGGGTATATTTTGTTCTGTTAGAAGAAACTGTATCTCAAAATTTTAAAGAGAGAACAACTTACATATATATGCCAAAAATAAAGGTAATACTATGAAGAGATAGAATATGACTCTAAAAATGAAAAATAAAAATATTTTTTAAAAAAAGGATTGATAATTTATTGTTTGGAAAAGGGAAAATTAAAAATTCAAAAAAAGAAGACAGTTTAAAAAAATTAACTTTGAAAGACTAAAGAATCATGGTAAAAAAAAGCCATGAATTCTATGTGCAGTATTCCCCTAGCAATGGAGTTCTGCCGTTATTGATCGGTAAACTTGGTCTTGGCTGGCTGTTCTTGCTGATCTTCTTGGGGAGGGGCCTGTTACCGTGGTTCCCAAATGTCTTGGCCGGAGGCAGAATTGCCCTGCCCTTGCCAGTCCGGTCTAAGTAATCTGCTTGGGTTTGCTCTCCTAGCTTTTGTTCCCTGCAAGCTTTCTGTACAGCTTTGGAGGACAAGAGTGAAAATGGTGGCCTCCCAATCTCCGCCCCAGAGGAGCCAAGAACTCGAGCCCCACTCCTCATTGAGCACCCAGAGAAAAGCAGCCAGTCACTCCCATCTCCCTGGTCTTCGACTGCACTCCATGCTCACCTGGCCTGTGACCGAGCATTTCTATCTCTGGCACACGACCCCGTGTGGAGTCTCCAAACCCAGCAGATCCCTAGAATGCGCTCTCGCGCCACTCCTCCCGGGGAGAGGAAGGGGAATGTCCCCGGATCTGCCACTTGTTGGGTCCCTGCTGGAGGAGCAGTGGCCCGACTGTGCCATGGATCATGGTTTATGACAACCCCAAGCTGAAAGCCCACTCCTCGGCTCCATCTCTGCAGCCGGCTTCCCCACTCTGATACCTGGGAGGTCTGTCGCACTCAGGCACCCCCGGTCTTTCTGTGACCCCGAGGGTCCTGACACCACACTGTCCTGCAAGGGTTCCACCCCTGGCTTAGCCACTGGAGCAACATCCCTCAGAGGAGCCAACTTCTAAAAGTTCCGATTTTGTGCTCTGCTGCTCTATCACTTGCCAGAAGCGGCTGACGGAGGCCCCCTCCCCCGCCGTCTATCCTCCCAAATATCGCCCCGGATTCACTTCTCCACACATCCTACCTTCCAGAAAGTGGTCTCTTTTCTGTTCAGGGAGTTGTTGCTATTCTTTTCTTCGATCTCCTGTTGAGTTCGTAGATATTCAGAATGGTTTGATCCCTATCCAGCTGAATTCCTGGAACCAGACAAAAACCAGGTCTCCTACTCCTCTGCCATCTTGCTCTGCCCCCCCAACCTGTCAAGAGTTTTATGTTTACCATTTGAACATTTAATTTAATTAATGGCATATAAATCTGTATCTTAAAATGTAACTGCTACTCATTTTGAATAAATCCATTTCAAAAATGTACCTTTTGTGTTGTTTATATAAAATTCAGTTTGTTCATTCAGCCATCATGTATTGATTATTTTTATTATTCTTTTTGAAAATCACTTTTTTTAAAGATTTATTTGAGAGATAAAGCACAAGCTGGGGAGAGGGAGAAGGCTCCTACTGAGCAGGGAGCCTGATTCAGGACTTGATTCCAGGACCCTGGGATCATGACCTGAGCCAAAGGCAGACACTTAACTGACTGAGCCACACAGGTGCCCCAACATTAGCTTTTAATGAGCATTTTCCATGCAGTGGAACAGCTTGTTACAAAAGTATACTAAATCCTTTCCATCCGTATCTCTAGCTTTATCCCATACCACTCTCTCTTTCTGAATTGCCACCTTCCAGCTATACTAGAATTCTTTCAATTCTTTACTCATGCCAAGTTTTCTCACACTTCAGGAACCATCTTTCCTTCTGCCAACATCCTTCACCCAGCTACTTTTTATTTATTATTTATTTCAGAAGCACCTGACATCCTACTCTGTTTGGTTTTCGTCCTGTGAACTTTCATAAATGCTGTATCTGTTGCACTGTAGCATTTACCATTTTACATTATTCACTGCTAGGCTGTGAGGTTCCTGAAAACAAGGATAACATTTCTCTTATTTGTCCTTGCATCTTCAGTCCCAAATAGTGTCTGGCAAAAAGGATAAACAAATATTTAATGAACAGTCAGGTGGGTGAATGAATGGACAGATGAAGCAGTGATATGAGAAAACAGGCACATTTGGGAGTTCTTAGGTGGCAGTGAAAAAAATATACCAAGTACAGCTGATCCTCATTATTTGCAGTAGCTATGTTCTATAAAGTTGCAGTGAACACTGAATTAGCAAATACTGAATCATTGTTCCTAAGAGAAATATAAAGTTAGGTTCCTGTGAGCATCTGTTCACAACATTTTTGTCAGTTGATCAATGCATATTCTTAGTGTATGTGTGTCTCTGTTTAAAGATATCTTATTTCATATATATCATTAATTTATCAACATTGAACTCACAGTCAACACTATATATAGATCTATAAATGTTATCCACAGACTGTATTAGTTTTCTATTGCTGCATAACAAACTACCATGAATTGAGCAGCTTAAAACAATATACAATTACTATTTCATAGTCTCCATGGGACAGGAGTCTAGGTTCTAGAGACTGAGACTGAGTCCTCTGCATAAGGTCTCAGTGTGCTACAAACAAGGTGTTGACTGGGCTTCATTCCTCTCTGGAGCTTGGAGTTCTTCTCCAAGATTGTGTGGTTGTTGGAAGACTTTAGTTGCTTGAATCTGTAGGACTGAGGATACCATATAGCTGATTGCTGCCCTCAGTCCCTAGATCCTGGCCACATGTTCCCATGGGCTGTCTTACAACACATCATCTCACTTCCTCAAGGCAAATGGGAAAAGCTCTCTTCCTTCAAATTTCTCTCTTCATGCATGGGCTAAATTCTCTATTACAAGGTTCACCTGATTAGGTCAGTTCTACCCAGGATAATCTCCCTTTTGATTAACTCAGTGCCAACTGATTAGGAGTCTTAATTACATCTGCAGATCCCTTTACCTCATCATATAATGTAACCTATTCACAAGAGTCACATCCATCACAATCACAAGTTCCACACACACTCAAGGGAAAAGGGATTGTATAGGGGACATGAATCCTGAAGGTAATCTTATAATGCCATCTACAGTAAAGATCCATTGAGTTGATACGTATATGATTGCCTCTTACATTTTTTTTTTAAATTGCTATTACTAATTAATCACAACTTTCCCACTCCTAACAGTTAGATTTTTGCACTTACTAATCAGGGGAATCCCAAGGAAGAACTTTCATGTCCCTGAGTTGAAACATGGCTGGAACTCAGTTTAGAATCTACTCCAGCTAAGACCTTCCAATGTTTTTGTTTTGTTTTGTTTTATTGTTTTTTGTTTTTGTTTTTGTTTTCTTTTGTTTTGTTTTATTGATAACACATAGAATGAAATCCAAACTCTTACCTTGGCTTAGAAACACCTATATTATGATGAATGGTATCTGCCCACCTCTCTGATTTTATCTGATAACTACCATATTTCCATCCACTCTGTTTGACCTCACTCTGTTTCTTGAATATGGTAAGCTTATTCCTGCTCTACAGGTGTCCTCTGCATGGCTCTTCATCCTGTAGTTCAGATCACAGATTAAATATTATCTCCCCAGTGAGGCCTTCCTTAAAAACTCTAACTAACAGAGCCACCTTTCTATCAAAACATCCTATTCTCATTCTTTAGGACTTATCACCATCTGATATATGTATTGTTTATGTGTTTATTTTCTGTCTTCTGCCCTCCCATGTCTATCCCTGGACAGGCCATGGGCTCCTCAAGGTCAAACTGATTATCAGTCTGTGGCCAGTAATTAGAATAGTGTCCAACACATAGCAGAGGTCTTACAATTACTTGTTAATAAATGGATTTATAAGAGGTTAGGCTGTATGTATGTTGTAATCTTGTCTTTGCCACTAATTTGCATTTGATCTTGGGCAAGGAAAAGGGAGTTCTTTCAGACCTTGGAGAACACAAGCAAGAATATTCATGAATATTTCAATACCCCAGATCTGTTATGTATTATTATCCATTTTGATGGACGAGGAAACTGAGGATCTGTGAGATGAAATAATCCATGATTTGTATGCAGTGGAGTTAGAAAGTGAAACTACCTCTGTTTGCCTTAAAGATCCCTCTGGCACTGCCATTCAGGAGTCTTGAAACACCATGATCTTCTACTTCCTTCTAGGATAGACTTCCCCTAATCAGGCATCTATCATTTTTTATCCTGAACAGCTTTTCTAATTTGTAGAAAGAAGGAAAGAAGAACACACACTGAGTGTACATTCTAAATAAAAAGGTTTCAGGTGGTGCCTGGGTGGCTTATTCGTTAAGCAACTGCCTTTGGCTCAGGTCACGGGCCCCACATCAGGCTCCCTGCTCAGCGGGAAGCCTGCTTCTCCCACTCCCACTCCCACAGCTTGTGTTCCTGCTCTAGCTGTCTCTCTCTCTGTCAAATAAATAAATAAAAATAAATAAATAAGTAAATAAATAAATAAAATCTAAAAAAATAAAAATAAAAAGGTTTTGAGACTGCATAATTTACATTTTTCTTTTCTTTTATTTTGAAGAAAAAGAAGTGAAAGTGTTATAAGCAAAGGTAATATCTACAGAATTATCTTTTCTATTATCCCTGATAATTTATACTCTTTAAAAACCACCTAGTTTGTCTTCATCTAAGCATTTTATTTTTCCAATCTCCAACTGTTTTGTGTGTTAAATGCTTTCTAAATGATTCGTAAGGTTGATATTTAAACAACTCTTGCACTGCCTAATCACACAGTTCACTCTTTTGAAACATCACCCTTTTTTTCCCACTTTCAATATCTTTATTTAGATGTCAAATTATGCTAACATTGCCAATGCTAATTCAGCTGTAAGCAGCAATTATGTCACATACACCTATTTTATTCTTCTCCTGTTCTGATTCAGTGACAAACTGCTTCTCATTTCATTTACTTGGGTTTCTATTTTTTCCCTTTTCTTTTTCTTCTTCTCTTTCTTTCTTTCTTTTTTATTTATTTATTTATATTATTTTTTGGTGGTTGTTCTTTTGAGTTTCAGGCATGAGTTTGATTTGCTCAAAATTTCAAAAAGTTAAGATATTTCCTAGATACCTGAGAGTCACTGTGAGTCACTGTGACATTAACAATACTGTTTGGGGCTATGGATGAGTAATTGATTGGTAATGCCTGGTATGTCTATGAATCTTGTTCTTGTAAAGCAACTAATATTCACTGTAAGAATCTGAAACAGATTCTATCACTCCAGGAATTTTTGAAGAATGTGTGTTTTCTCTAGTGTCTTCACATACCTACAAATTCCCTTCCTAATGATAATAACAATAATAACACAGTAACCATGGCTAATCCTATTAGTACTATTATTATCTTCAGTTTATAGATGAGGAAATTAAATTTGGTGAGGTCAAGTAACCTCAGCTAATAAGGTGTGTACTCAGGGTTCTGGCAACAAAATTCAGGCTTTCCTACTAAAGGAATCTGAGCTTTTAACCACTATACTTTACATGTGCTGTACTTTCTTTTCTAGCCCTGGTCTGCCTGCATAATATTTTTCTTTCTTTCATTTGAGAAACATTTATTAAGCATCTAGAACAATGCAACAGAGATAGGACAGTAAATAAAGCTATCAATTTTTAAGCAGCTCAAAGGTTACCAACATGGTAGTGGGAAGCATGTAAATAAACAACTGTTAGGTCAGAAAGCTATTAGTTGGGCAGTATCAGAGATTATATCCAAAGTCTGTCCAGATTTTAGACTATGTATTGAATTAATATGTGCTGGCAAGGGAAAAGGAGAACAATTTTTGGATGCTTACTGTGTACTGAGTGTTGTGCTAAGTATTTATACTGATCAAGGCAATATAGGCTTAATATAAAGGATGTTTGTTTCTTGCTCAGATAAGTCGGTATCTTGGTTGGGCAGCTGTCCTCCAAGCAATGCTCAATCTCCTAGTACCTTAGGTCTCTCCAATCTTCAATTTGGGATTCCTAAGATTTCCCATAGGCCTCCTCTATTTCAGCCAGCCAAAATGGGAAAGGAGAGAAGGGAGGAACACATATGAGATACTTTTATGGACCAGGCTTGAGAGGGACCTTCTATTTCACTGGCTAGAACTCCATTATATGGAAAATTCTGATTGCAAGGGAAGCTGGGAAATGTGGTCTGACATTGAGCCCAGGTAAGTTTACAAATACATACATTCAAAGCATGGATGTAAGCAAATGTCAACAAAATCACTCTCTCTAGAAGAAGGTTCTAAAAAAATAAAATTTGATAATTTCGTGATGACCAATCTTCTCTTAGGCTATCTTTAGAGAGCCCTTGGAAAAACAAAAGAAAGAAAAGAAAACACAGAGAAGAGAGGTCCCTTGCAAAATATTTTTAAGATAGTAATCAACTTGCCTCCATAAGTCTTTGAGCTAAAAACCTGGGGCATGTGGGTATGTGTATGGATGTGTGTATACACTAGCAATATGAACTAGAAAAAAATAAACTTTGAGTGTTTATTCACTAGGTATGTTATATGGGTAATTTCATTTGGTAATCAAATATCATTATTATCATTTTACTGATGAGGCTCAGAGATGTAAGCAGGTTGCTCAAGATCACAAAAATAGTAATTAATAAAGCCTGGATTCAAATCCAGATTATTCTGTGCAAAGCCGATACCCTTTATTACACCAAGCAAATTCTATGAGAAGCTTTAAAGAAAATAAATTGCAGCAGAAGCAATACCAGGATGCTTTAGTATATGGATATTTAACCATTGTTTGACCTTAAAGTCTTAAACAAACTCTAACATCCTATATTAGACTCTCAAACAGTGTGTAAACAAAAATCCCCCCTTATTTAAAGTATGTAGCACAAGGACCTATGGTGTAACTGTCCTCAGGGTCTCAACTTAGAATAAGAACTTACATTTTCTGTAATTGAGTCCACTGTAATACTTCAGTAAGGATACTTCCTCCCTTTTGCCCTGTACCTCCATAGTTATATTTGTCATTTGAAAAATGGAAAAATTGTAGAACACCTAATAGTACATGTTAAGGGAAAGAGAGTATCAACCTGAATATTCAAAGGTATCTTAAACTTCTATAAGCTATTTCTTTAGGTATTAAAAGATATAGACCACTGAATGCAGTTACAGCTGATAATCATTACTAATTTCAGATAATGTCTTTCAAAATAAAGCATTCAGAAAAGTTTATCTAGAATAGGCCATCTACCAGAATCTGTGATACAGCCACAAAATTAATAAATAGATAATTATACACTATTACTTTTTTGTTTTGATTTGCCACTTGATAACAGAGTAGAGTATAGTCCTTTATTTGGCTCTGCTCCTTTACAACTGCAAACTGAGTGAGCACTCCTCAGATCTGAGAGGCAAGTTGATATATACAAGCAGCCCCATTTCCTGGGTTGAATAGGTCCTCTCTAGTGCAGTGGCTATTCTGAGACAGGTTATTTTCCACTCTTATTGCTGAATTTCCTGAGATTTGGTGGAGAGGACAAGAGGACACAAATAAATAACTCTTAGGGCCAGAGTGCATTTCTGTGATCACCAGTCTTATTTCCAAGATCTTATTTGAAGAACGACATATGAGAAATATGCCCCTTATGATCACATGGAGTACCATCATTTTCCTCCAAATTACCTCCCTATCTCCTCACATAATTCCTCTTACCTTTTATCCATTATTTCTGAGATGATCTTTGCAAAGGCATAGAGTGTTCATTTATCTGTTTGTTTGTTTGTTTGTTTTTGTTTCTTTTAAAGCTGGGGTCACTGTATTCCAGGTATCAAATAAGAATGGAAGAGACAATGAACTTTCTCTCTACTTTCTGTTATGTGATGGCAAGTCTTAATAGGTTATCACTTAGATTTCATAATCTAAATCACTCAGCCAGGAAATTAGTGAAATCCCTCCTAGATTTGTTTGAGTTTTCCATGTTACCGTAAACTTTATTTTTTTCTGCCAATTCATAGATTAATAGTTTTATGAGAGAGGATGTTGCAAGGACTATTTCTTAGACATTATTTTAAACTGCATCGTTAGGGGTTGATAAATGAGTGTTTGAATAAATGAATGCACAAATGAGTGAATAAAGTAACTAGGGTCACCAAAAAACTAGAGAACCTTACCTCAGCTGGTGGTGACATGGAGGAAATGTCCAATTCTGTGTACAATCACTGAGAAGATTACAGCAATTCTCCAATGGGCTGAGAAAGACAGGCTCATTCCTGAGCAGAATAATAATACAAACGCCAACATCTTCCAAAACAAAAGACACCACTACAGTTCCTATTGTAAACACATTGTTTATCTCAAAATACTCCTGTTGATAGCTTGGCATTGGGAATAATCATTGCATAATAATGCTCTCAAACTGCAAGGGAATGAGTATGAAAAATGAACACAGATGATAAACATAAATGCAGGCAGCACTTATTATTTTAATTAAAAAAAATCTTCTCTTTTGAATTCAAACCTCTAGAAGATTGCTCAGAGATACTCTCATCACTGGAAATACAAGACAAAAAAGTCACCAAGTAGCACTGCTATTTCAGTAACAGATGAAAAAGGAACAAATGTAATGAAAAAAAATCCAGCTAGCAACACAAGGACTGGGACCGTTTTAAAAACTAATAGATTTTGGTAAGACAAAGGCATTTCACAGCAGATAAATGTAGCCTAATGATGGCTTTGATGAGCCTTTGTCTCTGGCTCTTTATGCACACTAAAATATGAGGAATTTAAAAAAGAGAGAGAGAGAGCAAAATAGTCAAAGACTTATCTGTATGTGTCACTAATGAGTGATGAGAACTGGAAAGACAAAGGATGAATTTCAGTGGTTTTGATGGGCCTTTATCAGATATGTCTGTGTGAATTACAAAATATGAGACATGACAGAGAGTAGGAGTGGAGAAAAAGTGAAGAGATAAGTTTGATATGTGAAGAGTAATATATTAAACTTTTTGTGAAAGGAATGTGGGTTGGGAGGGATGTCTCTCCTGTGATTTTGACAATAATAATCAGCCATTTGATTATCTAGCAGGAATGTCCCAGAAGGATCTGCACACTGCTGAACATATGTTAAAGCACAGGCCAAAGTCTTCTATAGCAAGGAATCTTGACTATGGCTCCTCAGGGAAATACTCAAGTAATTTACTCAATAAGAGTAAAGGGAATCACAGACTATCTAACGGAGCCATTTCACTTAGTTTGACTAGACTGAATGGAGCCATCAGTCAAGTTGATCTTCAATTTAGTTAATTTTTCATTTCAATCTGACCAATTTTTAAACTAAACCAAAAGTTCAGTTCAGTAAAACCACCTGTATGTGTGGGCATAGCAAAATAGAAGTTATGTGCTTTTGACTATGAAAACACTAATCTGGGTTGGAACACTGGCTGCCCCACCTCCTTGCTGTGTGTTCTTAAGCCACTTAACATTTGGAGTTCCATTTTCTTTAATTGTCAACTGAATATGGTAACACTTGGAATGTAGGAGTTTATAAGAATGGAAAGAAAATAATGTATGTAATTCAGATCACTATGCTATTACTTGGAGTAGAATTTGGGGGTAGTTTTGAATTGCTCTGCATACTAATGAGATAAAAATATGAAGTTGGGGAGTAGAAGAAGAGGATCTTGGTTTGGAGAAAGGACAAGGAAAATAAGATACCTACTAGTGCCAGTGAAAGACTAGGGAAAAAATGCATCTATTAAGGAAATTTAAGGTGTTTGCTTGAGCAAGAGAAGTGAAGTGATAACAGTTTTCATGACTCACTGTATTAGTTTGCTAAGGCTACTGTAACAAAATGCCCCACCTGGGTAAGCAACACAAATTTACTGTTTCACTGTTCTGGAGACTAGAAGTCCTAGATCAAGGTGTCAGCACAGCCATGCTTTCTCTCAAGGCGCGAGGGAAATCTTTTCCAGAGCTCCCTGCTAGTTTCCGGTAGTTCTTTGGTTTAGGGCAGCATAATTCCAGTCTTGACAAGGGTTCCCCATGTATGCATGTCTGTGTCCAAATTTACTCCTTTTCTAAGGACACTAGTCATTTTGTCTAGTTAGGTGCCACCCTATTCCAGTATGACCACATCTTAACTAATGATTTCTACAATTACTCTATTTCCAAAGAAGGTCACATTCTGAGGTTAACATCTGAATTTGGACAGACACAATTCAATCCATATAATATTCAGTGATGCTTTATTGGTAGTGGAATTTTTTCTAGAAGAAATAATAAAGTATTCTGCCCTCCATGTTGATTCTCCATCATGATGAAGGAGGAAGATGGCTGGAGGAAGTGTTGAAATGTAGGTTATGAGTATGAAATGGCTTCAGTGTGTTGATTATAGCAGTAAACAGTCAGTGAGCTACTTTATGCAGGCAATAAAACAATTGCAATAAAAAAGGACCTGACCCTTTGAGGATCTCAGGGTGTAGTGATGGGGTTACACCAAGAGATAATGATAACTCACTGTAAGCTACAAGCCAAAACACAATGGGATCCCAGCAGAGTCATTCATGTATTTTGCTTTCTTTGATTCTTAATGGTGTTGTAACATCTCGTTTTATTCCTTAGAACTTATGAAAGAATGGTTTATTACCATAGGCATTTCATGTTGAGAATAGCTTCCTAAAATAATCTTTCTTTTTTTTTTAATTTGATTTCATATGGATTTTTTTTTAGATTTTATTTATTTATTCAAGAGAGAGAGAGAGAGAGAGAGGCAGAGGGAGAAGCAGACTCCCAAGGATCAGGGAGCCCGATGTGGGACTCGATCCCAAGACCCTGGGATCATGACCTGAGCCGAAGGCAGACGCTTAACCATCTGAGCCACCCAGGCGCCCTAAAATAATCTTTCTATTAAAAAATCTAGAAAATTGGCATAAATACCTATGCCTGTGCAGTCCCCAAGTGGTGTAACTAGGTGTGTTTTTAGGTGTCTTTTCATTTTCTATTCTACCCCATTATCAAGCTTTCCACCCCCTAATAATATGAAGACTGAAGTTTTTATAAAATGTGAGTAAAATTCAGATTAGTTCCTCAAAATAACCTTTAATTTTAATGTTAGAATACTATTTGAATATGATGCCTCATGGTGAGTATCATCTCTAATAATTTTGATATATTGGTGGAAAGAATATATTTTATAATATATTATATATAATTTTATTACATATACTATTTGTAGAAATAATATATTTTATTTTATATATTATACATAACTTGATTTTTTAGAGTAGTTTTAGGTTCACAGAAAAATTGAGATTAAAGTATAGAGATTCCCCATATAACCCTACCCCGACACAAGCATAACATCCACCATGATCAACATTCCCAACCACAGTGGTACCTTTGTTACAAGTGATGAACCTACTTCGAAGCATCATTAAAACCCAAAGTCCATACTTCACATTAAAGTTCACTTTTGATGTATATTCTGTGAGTTTGGACAAATGTATAATGGCGTGTAGCCATCATTACAGTATTATACACAGTGTTTTTATTGGGCTAAAAATCCTCTGTGCTCTTCTTATTCATTCTTCTTCCTCATTTCCATGAACCCCTGACAACAGTTAATCTTTGTACTATTTCTGTAGTATCTTTTACCTTTACCAGAATGTCATATGATTGGATTCATAGAGTATATAACCTTTTCACCGTGGCTCCTTTCACTTACTATATGCATTTAAGTTTCTTTCAAGTCTTTTCATGTCTTGATAACTTTTACTTTTTTAGCATTAAATAATATTCCATTGTATGGATGACTGCAGTTTTTTAATCAGCTCATCTACCAAAGGACGTCTTGATTGATTGCATGTTTTGACAATTATAAATGAAAGCTGGTATAAACATTTCTATGCAGGTTTTTATGTAGAAATAAGTTTTAAACTTTTGGGGGTAAATGCTAGGAAGTGTGATCCCTGGTTTGTTTGGTAAGAGTATGTTTTGTTTTGTTTTGTTTTGTTTTTTTAAAGATTTTATTTATTTATTTATTTGAGAGAGAGAATGAGAGAGAGAGAGAGAAAGAGCATGAGGGGGGAGAGTCAGAGGGAGAAGCAGACTCCCCGCTGAGCAGGGAGCCCGATGTGGGACTCGATCCCAGGACTCCAGGATCATGACCTGAGCCGAAGGCAGTCGCTTAACCAACTGAGCCACCCAGGCGCCCCAAGAGTATGTTTTGTTTTATATGAAACTGTGGAACTGTTTTCCAAAGTGGCTATGGCATTTTGCATTTTGTAGCAATGAATGTGCCATTTTGCAACAATTACTGAGAGTTCCTGTTGCTCTACATCTTCAGAGGCATTTGGTATTTGTGGGTGTCACAGTTTGGCAGTTCAAACGTAGTGGTATCTCATAGCTGTGATGTGGAACATCTTTTCATTTTTTGCCATCTGTGTGGTTTTTGTTGTTTTTTTGTTTTGTTTTGTTTTGTTTTTGGTGAGATACTTGTTAAGGTCTTTGAAAGCCCATTTTGAAACCAGATTATTTTCTTATTGTTGAGTTTTAAGAGTTTATTGTGTATTTGGGATAACAGTACTTTATAAGATGTGTCTTTAGCAAATATTTTCTTCCAGTCTGCGGGTTGGCTTCTCATTCTCTTGCCTTTGTCTTTCACAGAGCAGTTTTTAATTTTAATGAAGTCTGGTTTACCAGTGATTTCTTTCATAGATTATATCTTTGGTATTGTATCTAAAAAGGCATTATTAGGGGCACCTGGGGGGCTCAGTCAGTTAAGCGTCTGCCTTTGGCTCATGTCATGATCCCAGGGTCATGGGATCAAGCCCCACATCAGGCTTTCTGTTCAGCGGGGAGTCTGCTTCTCCCTCTACCTCTCCTCCCTACCCAGCTTGTGCTTTCTCTCTCAATCATTCTCTCTCTCTCAAATAAATAAATAAATAAATAAATAAATAAATAAATAAATAAAATCTTTGGGAAAAAAGGCATTACTATTCCCAAGATCATATAGGTTTTCTCCTATAATATCTTTTAAGAATTTTAAAGTTTTGCATTTTACATTTAGGTCTGTGATTCATTTTGAAGTAGTATTTGTGAAGGTTGTAAAGTCTGTGTCCATATTGTTATTATTATTTATTTAATTCTGCATGTAGCTGTTCAGTTGTTCCAACACCATTTGTTGAAAAATGATCTTCACTCCATTGTATTGCCTTTGTTCCTTTGTCAATGATCCGTTGACTATGTTTATGTGGGTCTATTTCAGGGTTCTCTATTCTGTTCTATTGATCTATTTGTCTACTCATTTGCCAATAACCTAGTGTCTTGATTATTATAGCTTTATAGTAAGTCTTGGTGTCAAGTAGTCTTAGTCCCCCAACTTTATTTTTTTCCTTCAATATTCTCTTGGATATTCTGGATCTAGTGCCTCTTCATGGAAACTTTTAGAATCTGTTGATATCTATAAAATAATTCACTGGGATTTTGATTGGGATTACACTGAATCTATACATCAAGTTAGGAACAACCAATATCTGACAATTTCAGTCTTTCTATCCATGAACATTAAATATAGATATATTTATTTAGTACTTCTTTGATTTTATTTATCAGTTTTGTAATTTTTCTCATATAGATCTTGTACATATTTTGTTAGATTTATACCTATATATTTCATTTTGGGGGTGCTAACGTAAATGGTATTGTGCTTTTATTTTCAAATTCAATTTATTCACTTCTGGTATGTAAGAAACTATTGACTGTTGTATATTGACATTGTATCTTTCAGTATTTCTCTACTGACTTATTAATTCCAGGAGGGTTTTTTTTCTCATTTTTTTCATAATTTCTACATAGACCACCATGTCATTTATGAACAAGACAGTTTTATTTCTTTCTCCTCAAACTGTATACATTTTATTTCTTTTATTTCTCTTATTGAATTAGCTAATACTTCCAGTACAGTGTTGAAAATGAGTTACAAGAGGGGACATCTTACCTTGTTCCTGATCCTAGTAGGAAATCTTCTAATTTCTCACCATTAAATGTGATATTAGCTGTACATTTTTGTAGATATTCTTTATGAAGTTGATGAAGTTCCCCTCTAGTCCTAGTTTTGAGAGTTTTTTCTTCACGAATAGGTGTTAGATTTTGTAAAATGGTTTTCTGCATCTACTGATATGATTGTGTGATTTTTTTCCTTCTTAGTTTGTTGATGTGATGGATTAGTTTAATTGATTTTCAGGTATTGAAAATGCCTTGCATACCTGGGATGAATTCTGTAGGGTTGTGCTATATTATTATTTCTGTCAATTATTGGATTTGATTTGCTGTTATTTTGTTGAGGATTTTTGCATGTACGTTCATGAGAGATATTGGTCTGTAGATCTTGTTTCTGGTAATGTCTTTCTGGCTTTGCCATTAGGGTAACTTTCTTTTTTAAGATTTTATTCATTTGAGAGAGAGAAAGCCCACAAGATGGAATAGGAAGGACTAGAGGGGGATGCAGAGAGAGAATTTCACGCAGACCCTGTGCTGAGCATGGAACCTGACATGGGACTTGCTTTCATGACCATGAGATCATGACCCAAGCCAAAATCAAGAGTCAGACACTCAAATGACTGAGACACCCAGGCACCCTGGCATTAGGGTAATTCTTGCTTCACAGAATGAATTAGGAAGTACTCCCTCTGCTTCTGTGCTCCAATTCTAGAAAATTAGAATCTCTTCCCTAATATTTGGTAGAATTCACCAGTGAACTCATCTAGGTCTGGTGCTTTCTGATTTAGAAAGTTATTAATTAATGATTCAATTTTTATATAGATATAGGCCTATTCAAGTTGACTATTTTTTCATGTGTAAGATCTAGCAAATTATTTCTTTCAAGGGATTGTTCTATTTCATCTAGATTATCAAGTTTGTGGGCATAGAGTTCTTCATAGTATTTATTTATTATCATTTTATTGTCTTTTTGATCTGTAGTGATGTCTCCTATTTTATTTCTGATATATTTTGGAGAACCAGCTTTTTAAAAGAAAAAAAACTTAATGTATTTCTTGTTTTCAATTTCATTGTTTTTTGCTCTAATTCGTATATTTATTCCGTTTACTTTGGATTTAATTTGCTCTTCTTTTTCTAGTTACTTAAGTTACAAACTTAGATGATTAATTTTAGATCTTTCTTCTTTTCTAACATATGCTTTCAATACTATAAATTTGCCTCCAAGCATTACTGCATCCAACCCATTTTGGCAAATTGTCTGGAGGTCTTTTTGTTGTTGTTAAGTTCAAAATATTTTAAAATTTCTCTTAAGATTTCTTCTTTGACTCATGTGTTGTTTAATCTTCACTCATTTTGGAATTTTTCTGCTATCTTTTTGTTATTGATTTTTTGGTTAATTCCATGTTTCTGGGAGCAGCCATTATATGATTTCTATTCTTTTAAATTTGTCAAGGTGTGTTTTATTAGCCAGAATAAGATGTATGCTGGTGAATGTTCCATGTGAGCTTGAGAAGAATATGTATTCTTGGATAATATTATCCATAGATGTCAATTATACCCAGGTGACTAATAGTGATGTTGAATCCAACTATGTCCTTACTGATTTTTAGCCTGCTAGATCTGTCCATTTCTGATATAGGAATGCTCAAGTCTCCAACTACAATAGATTATCTATTTCTTCTTGAAAATCTACCAGTGCTTGCCTTGTGTAGTTTTATGCCAATTTTAGGTGCATACACATTAAATTTTTAATTTTTCTTGGAGAATTTACTCCTTTATCATTTTGTAATGCCTTCTCCAAACAAGGAGAATTTACTCCTTTATCATTTTGTAATGCCTTCCTTTATCACAAATAACTTCCCTGCTTTTTTGGCTGAAATTTATGTCTTATTAGTGTTAGCATGGTATATTTCCCCCATCTATTTGTTTTTAATCTATATCTGTCTTTATATTTAAAGTGTTTTTGGTTTTTGTAGACAACATATAATTGTGTCTTTTTTATCTACTCTGATAATCTCTGTCTTTTAATTAGTGTTTTTAGACCATCAATGTTCAAAGTGGTTATTTATATAGTTGAATTAATAGCTACTATATTTGTTCTGTTTTCTCTTTGTTTCTAATTTTTGTTCTTATTTTTATCTTCACTCTTTTTCTCCTTTTTTTATTTTAATTGAGTATTTTATATGATTTCATGTTCTCTCCTTTCTTAACATATCAGATACTTTTTTTTAACTTCTGTTATTGGGTAAAGTTTGTAATATACACTTAAAACTAATCCAAGTCCACTTTCAAATAACACTGTAACTGGTGGACATTAGCAGGATGGTGAAGTAGGAGTTTAATACTGTATTTTCCTCAAAGAATACAGTTGTATTCTGTACAAAATACAATTTTGACAATCAGCCATGGACAAATGTGCCTTTGTGGAATTCTGGGAGTCCAGCAAGGAAGTTCCAACACACAATCCGAGAAAAAAAATCTGAGTTTTGGGGCTTCCTGGGTGGCTCACTCAGGTAAGCATCCGACTCCTGGTTTTAGCTTAGGTCCTCATCTCATGTTTTGTGGGATCCAGCATCTCACTGGGCCCTGCATTCAGCAGAAGTCTGCTTGGATCTTCTCTCCCTCTGACCCTCCCCCCATGCTCTCTCTCTCAAATAAATAACTAAATCTTTAAAAAAATAATCTGAGTTTGGACCGAATGAAGAAGGTAGGAGGAACAGTTTAGCTTTACCCACATCACCCTACACCCAAGTCAACACATCTTAGTGCCCAAAGAGAACTTCTAAGCCTATAATTTCCCCCATAAGGAAAAGTGAGAGTTTATGAGTGAGTGCCTGCCATTCCCAGCTGTGTGGGACCCTGCCAAAGATGACTACTTCTTTCTTGTCCCAACTAGAATACTGAGGTGTACTGCATACCTGGAGTGTAGTAAAGGGCTGGGAAAACAGCAGCCAGGATTCCAAGGATATCAAAGGGATTTGGATCTTACTAATTGCTTTGTGGAACTTATCACGAAGCACACCCACAAGCCTCTAGGGTCATCTCACTGGCAAATCTGCCCAACAACCCCACAGACACCACCAATACTCTGCATGCCTTACCCTCACACACACACACCAACCCCATGGCTAGCTCACTGCACACACCTGATGGTAGTGAGTAGGAGACTTTGCAGATAGGTAGTTAGGACACTTAGAAAGTTGGCCGAAGTCTGCAGGATTGGGAGAGAGCACACAAACTTGAGCTTTCAGAACCACCCTGGGGGAAAGCAAACAGGAAGCTGTCAGCACCCAGCCAGGCTTTGCAGGATCCAGAGAAGACATACAATATTTAGAGTTTCCCCCAAAGAGGAAATAAGAAATATAGAGTAGGCATATCCATAGAAAAGATCTGACAACAGCTCAAAATCCCTGGCAGGGCTAACAGAATGCACTTTTTTCCTAAAGCCAATCAGTAAAGACTGGAGGAGGTGGTTGCTTCTTCAATTGCAAAGAGAACAACAGAAGACTTCAAGGAACATAAAAATCAAGGAAACATGTCACCACCAAAGGAATGCAATAATTTCCTGATAATGACCCCAAAGAAATGAAGACCTTTGATTTGCCCGATGAGGAATTCTAAGTAGTTGTTTTAAAGAAGCTCAGTTAGTTATACAGAAACAAACAGAATTTAATGAAATCAGGAAACTAATACATGAACATAACAAGAAGTTTAACAGAGAAATAGACATCATAATAGAGAACCAAAGAAAATTCTAGAGCTAAAGAATACAACAAATTAAATAAAAAAATGCAATAGATAACATCAATAGCTGACTTGATCCAGTGGAAGAAAACAATCTGTAGTCAAAGACAGATTGTTTGAAATAATTCAGAGAACAACAACAACAACAAAAAAGTTAAAGAAGGCTATAAGAATTATAGGATACCATAAATTGAAGCTATCTACATATTATTGGATTCTCAGAAAGAGAATAGAGGGAGAAAGGGGTAGAAAGCTTATTTAAAGAAATAATGGCTGAGAATACCACAAATCTGGGGGAAAATATGGATATCTAAATTCATAAAGTTCATAGATCCCCTAAAAGATTCAACCCAAAGAGATCTTCTCCAAAATGCATTATAATAGAACTATCTAAAATCAAAGACAGAGAACATTAAAAGCAGTAATACTTACAACAAACACAAAACAAAACAAAAAAAAACACTTTTTCACATACAAAGGAACCCTCTTAAATCTATCAGCAGAAACCTGGCAGAATAAGAGAAAGTAAGATGATATATTCAGAGCACTGAAAGAAAAAAACCCAACCAAAAATACTTTGGCAAACCTATCCTTCAGTAATGAAGGAGAGATACTGCCTTTCCCAGACACACACACACACAAAAAAAAAGCTGCCTTACAACAAAAGCTGAAATGGCTAATTACTAACATATATATATAACATATTGGCAAGTATGTGGTCAAAAAAAAATCTAGACTGTAATATGGTGGTATGTTAATCACTTTAGTATAAAGATTAAAGAACAAAAGAATTAAAAATATCTATATCTACAGGGGTGCCTGGGTGGCTCAGTCATTAAGCATCTGCCTTCGGCTTAGGTCATGATCCCAGGGTCCTGAGATTGAGCCCCATGTCAGGCTCCCTGCTCTGCGGGAAGCCTGCTTCTCCCTCTCCCACTCCCCCTGCTTGTGTTCCCTTTCCCCCATCTCTCTCTCTGTCAAATAAATAAATAAAATCTTTAGAAAAAAACTATAGCTATAATAATTTTTAATGGATACACAATATAAAAAGACATAAATTACAACATAAAACATAAAATGTTGAGAGTAAAAGTATAGTCTTTGTATGTGATCAAAGTTAAGTTTATTATCAGTTTAAAATAGACTATTATAACAATAAGATGTCTTATGTAAGCCTCAGGGTAGCCACATGACAAAAACCTACAGTGGATCTACAAAATATAAAGAGAAGGAAATCAAAGGAAACCACTATGGAAAGTCATCAATTCACAAAGGAAGAAAGCAAGAAAGGAATAAAGGAACAAATAAGTGACTAAACAGCCAGAAAACATTTAATAAGATGACTTTAGAGAATCTTTACCTATTAGTAATTACTTTAAGTGTAAATGGATTAAATTCTCCATCACAAGGCATACAGTGACTGAATGCATAAAGATAAATTCAACTATATACTGCCTATAAGAGATACACAGCTTCCAGGACACACATAGGTTCAAAGTGAAGGGATAGAAGGAGATATTCCTTGCAAGTAGAAACCAAAAGATAGCAAAGATAGCTATATTACATCAGACAAAATGAAATTTAAGTCAAAAACTTTGATAAGAGACAAAAAGATCATTATATAATGATAAAGGAGTAACTAACTCATCAAGTGGATATAACACTTCTAAAAATTTATAGACCCAACATTGATCACCTAAAAATATTAAGTAAATACTGTTATGAAAGGAGAAATAGACATCAATAATAATAGGGAACATTAATACCTCACTTTCAACAATGAATACATTATTCAGACAAAAAAAATCAATAAAGATAAACTGGACATGAACCATACTATAGACTAAATGGAACTAAAAGACATATACAGAACATTTATACAATGGCAGCAGAATATACATTCTTCTCAACTGCACACAAAACATTCTCCAGGATAGATCATATGTTAGTTCACAAAACATTGTATCAAAGAAAAAATCCAAAGGGAATGAAAATATGAAACAAAAATGAAGTACAGCATACCAAAACTGATGAGATGTAGCAAAAGCAGTTCTAAGAAGGTAGTTCACAGTAATAAATGCCTACATTAAGTAAAAAAAGAAGTTTACATCTCAAAGAACTAGAAAAAGAAGAAAAAAATCCTAAAATTAGCAGAAGGAAGGCACTAACAATGACCAGAACAGAAATAAATGAAAAAGAGACCAGAACAATAATAGAAAATATCAATGAAAATAAGAGCATTTTGTAACAGATAAACAAAGTTGACAAATCTTTAGCTGACCTAAGAAAATTGAGAGAACATAAATGAATAAAATAAAAAATGAAAGAAGGGACATTAAAATGGATACTACAGAAATACAAAATATCCTGAGATATCTATGAACAATTATATGCCAACAAATTGGATAATCTAAATAAAAAGATAAATTCCTAGAAATATACAACCTAATAAGAGTGAATCAATCATGAAGAAACAAAAAGTCTGAATGCCCAATAATGTGTCAAGAATTTGGATCAGTAATCAAAAACCTCTCAACAAAGAAAATCTCAGATCATAATGGCTTTACTGGGGAATTCTACCAAATGTTTGAAGAATTAATACCAATCCTTCTCAAGCTCTTGCAAAAAACTGAAGAAGAAGGAACACTTCCAAATTCATTTTATGAGATCAGCATTACCCTGATACCAAAGCCAGAGAAGGACACAATAGGAAAAAGAGAATATAGGCTGATATCCCTGAAGGACATAGATGAATAAAAACCCTCAACAAATTATTAGCAAACCAGATTAAATAGCACATTAGGAGCATTACACATCATGACCAATTTAGACTTATTGCTAGGTTGCAAGAATGGCTCAATATAAATAAATCAATGTGATACACCAACATTAATAAAAGGAAGGATAGAAATTATATGATCATCTTAATGGATACAGAAATAGCATTTGACAAAATTCTCCATCTTTTTATGATAAAAACTCTCAACAAATTGGGCATCAAAGGAATGTACCCCAACATAATAAGGCTATATACTGTAATCCCACAGCTAACATCAAACTCAGTGGTGAATAGCTGAAAACATTTCCTCTAAAACCAGGACAAGACAAGGAGCCCACTCTTGCCACTTCTATTCAGCATCATAGTAGAAGTCCTAGCCAATGCAATTAAGCAAAAGGAAAAAGAAATAAATGGTTTTTGAATAAGAGAGGATGAAGTAAAATTGTATGTCTTATGTTTAAAAAAAATTCTAAAATTCAGCTGAAATCAGAAAAAAAACCCTGACTAGCCAAAGCAATCTGAAGAAAGACAAAAGTGAAAGCATCACACTTCTTGTGTCATATATTCTTTCAAAATATATTACAAAGCTATAGAAATCAAAACAGTATGATACCAGCATAGTAACAGATACATAAACCAATGGAACAGAATAGAGACCCCAGATATAATTCCATGCATTTGTGTTCAACTAATCTTTGATAAAGGCACTAAGAACACACAATGGGAAAAGCATAGTCTCTTTAATTAAAGGTATTGGCCAACGTGGATATCCACATGCTAAAGAATGAAACTGGATACCTATCTTCCACCACTCACAAAAATTAATGTTGGTGGAAATGTAAATTGATACAACCATTATGGAAAACAATATGGAGGATCCTAGAAAAATTAAAAATAGAACTGCAATATGATCTACTAATCCAATCTCTGAACATACATCTCAAAGAAATGAAATCTGTATCTTGAAGAGATATCTGCATTTCTATTTTCTCTGCAATATTATTAATAGCTGAAATAAAAAAACCTAAGTGTCGACAGATGAATGGATAAAGATGATGTGGTTTGTGTGTGTGTGTGATATATAAAATATACATGTGTACATAGGTTTATATATATAATATACATACATACATGTTATACATATATTATATATATAATAGCATAATATTCAGCCATGAGAAAGAAAAAAATTGCCATTTGCAACAGTAAGGGTGGACCTAGAGAACATTAGATCTATGTGAAATTAGTCAGATGAAGACAAATACTCTATCATCTCATTTATCACTTACAAGTAGAATTAAAGACAAAAAAACTCAAACGCATAGAAACAGAGAATTATACAGTGGTTACCAGGGGCCGGACGTTGCAGGAGATGGGGAGATGCTATTTAAAGAGTATAAGCCTTTAGTGATAAAATGAATAAGCTCTGAGGATCTAATGTACATCATGGCAATTATAGTTAATAATACTATGTTATGTATTACAAATTTGCTAAGAGAGTAGGCTTTAAGCATTATCACCACAAAACAAACAAAAAAGTAACTTTGTAAGATGATGGTTGTGTTAATTAACCCGATTATGGTAATCATCTCATAAAATATATTTGTGTTAAACCATTACCTCTTATACTTTTTATATATATACAATTTCATTTGTCTATTATATCCTTTAAAAATGAAAATAAAAAGTGTGACTGGGAATGGCTGAATGGGGGTGAGTTGCTACTTTGAAAGGTGGTCAGAAAAAGCTTCATTAACAAGGTGATATTTTAACAGGTATTGGAAGGAAATGAGGAAGTTAGCTATGAAACAAATCTGAGAGAGGAACATTTCAGGCAAAGGGAATAGGCAGCAAAGCGCTTGGCATGGTCAAAGAACAGTGAAGAGGGCAGTGTGGCTGGATTGGAGCAAATGGTGTGTCTGGGGAGGAGAGAGAAACAAAATATGAAATTAGGGAGCTAAGGCAGATTGATTATGCAAGATCTTTGTGGCCACTGAAGGATTTCTGAGTGATCGAGACTCAGTGGAGAGACTTTTTAAATATTTTATTTATTTGTTTGAGACAGAGAGAGAGCACAAGCAAGGGGAACTGTAGGCAGAGGGAGAGGGAGAAGCAGTTTCCCTGCTGAGCAAGGACCCGATGCAGGGCTCGATCCCAGGACCCTGGGATCATGACTGAGCAGAAGGCAGACACTTAACCAACTGAGCCAGCCAGGCACCCCAGGGGGTAGTTTTGAGCAGAGAAATGGCATGATCTGTCTAATGTTTTAAAAGAATCATTCTTCTGAAGAAAGTTGGGATTAAAAGCAGGGAGAATGCAGGCAAAACCTGATGACGGTTTGGATGGAGTGATAGCATTAGAGGAGTTAAAAACTGGTTAATTATGAGTATATTTTAAGGCAGCATCAAGAGGATTTTCTCTTAGGGTGGATATTGGGTAAATAGTGATTATTTTATTTTATTTAAGGAAAGCAAAAAAAATATTTTAAATACCTAAGGTTATATGACTATATTGTTATCATAGGGGAGAGATTTCTGTAACTTTCACAGCATAATTACCTAAAAGGTAAAGTGAAAAAAGAAACCATGTGTAGTGTTTGCATTTCCCACAGTGCCTACATCATAACGTTAACATTTTATATGCTTAATAAATATATATTTTTAAAAATAACACCACACTACTTCACAGATAGTGTGAGTACTTTACAATAACAAAATTCATAATTCCTCCCTTATGTCCCTTATGTCCTTGCTGTCATTCATTTAACGCTTATATAAATATACATATAAGCATATACACATATATTATTAAATACATTCTTGCTATTGTTATTTTGAACAAACTGTTATCTGTTATATTTAATCAAGAAAGAAAAAATTAAATTTATTTTACTTTCATTTACTTTTCTCTCTCTCTTTTTTTTTTTTGTAGATCCAAGTTTCTAACCTGTGTTAGTTTCCTTCTCTCTAAAGAATTTCTTTTAAAATTTCTTGCAACGCAAGTCTACTGGCAACAAAATCTCTCAATTTTTGCCTTCAGAGAAAGTCTATTTTCCTTCACCTTTGAAAGAATTTGCTGGTACAAAAGTCTAGGTTGGTGATTTTGTTTTTTGTTTTTTTTTCATCATTGAACACTTTAAATATCTTATTCCACTGTCTTCTTGCTTGTGTAGTTTCTGAGGCAAAGTTGGATGTAATTCTTACCTTCGTTCCTTTGTAAGTAAAGTGTTACCCACATCTCTGGATTCTTTCAGGATTTTTTTCTTTATCTTTCATTTTCTGTAGTTTGAAATGATATGCCTAGGTATAGTTTTGGGGGGTCGTTCTGTTTTGCTGTTGTTATGTTTTGTTTTGTTTGCATTTATCCTGCTTGGTGTTTTCTGAGTTTTTGGATCTGTGACCATGTGTTTGACAATAATTTAGGAGAAATTTTCATTCATTATTGTATTAAATATTTCTTCTGCTCCTTTCTCTCTTTCTGGTATTCTATGCATATTTTACATCTTTTGTTGTTATCCCATCAAAGATATTCTTCCTTTCTATTACAGTGCTTTGATGTCTAACATTTACTTTTGGTCCTTTTCTAGGATTTCTATCTCTCTCCTTACATTGCTCATCTGTTCTTGTATGTTGTCTACTTTGTCTGTTAGAGCACTTAACATATTAATCATAGTTTGATGTTACTACCCTGATAATTCCAACATCCATGTCATGTCTGGTTCTGATGCTTATCTATCTCTTCAAATTGTGGGCATGTGTGTTTTTCTTTTAGTACGCCTTGTAATTTTTTCTTGACAGTGTTGTATGATATACCAGGTGAAGAGAACTGCTTTAGTAATGTAGGGGCAAGGTATGATGGGGAAAACATTCTATCATCCTATGATTAGGTGTCATTCTTTTAGTAGGCCTATGCCTCTGCTTTGTGAACTTCCCAAGTATTTCTCAGGTATATTTGTTTGTTTGTTTTCTTCCTCCTTGGCTGGGAAAGGATTGCTAGACTAGTCTAACTAACCATGTTAATTAAACTATGATAATTCCCCTGGCAGGTAAGGTGTTAGTTAACTAGTTTCTCATGAAGGCAGGCCCAGTTAAAAAGAACAAAGTGCACTGGTATGTTTCAAAATGGTTCCTTTTCCCCTCTCCCTACTAAAAGCATGAGAGGAATTTTCTTTGCCTTTTATGGTGATATCCTGATCAAGTTATTTAAGTAAAACTCACAAAAGTGTATAGCTCTGGGTCCCCCTGATATTTTTAACTCCCAGACTTGTCTATACTGAGCCTTCAGCAATTCATCAATTAGGGTTCAGATTTTTCTACCTAAGCATTGATGTACAAGGTGGTTTCTGTTCATGAGTCACTGCTCCTATAAACTATGACTCCTTGAATTCACCCATCTGTCTCTCCAGTCATGAGGACAACAGTTTGCCCTATGCCCTCACCTCTCTTACAGATCCAAGAAAAGTTGTGATTTTCAGTCTGTCAGCTTTTTACTTGTTGTTATAATGGAGTTGTGACCTTGAAGCTCCTTCTTTCTTTATATGCAGAACTGGAAGCCAAAAAGAGTGTGTGTCTGTGGTGGGGGTTGGGGGGTTGTGTGCAATTCTTTTTAAATTAGACTTTCTTTTCTTAGGTCAACTGAAGACAAAAGGTTTCAGCTAAATTTCTATGGGTGCTTAAAATACAAACAAAGGCAATCTGATGGAGAAGAAAGATAAAAGGCCTTTAATGTTATGTATTTATACAGTAATCCCCCCTTCCTGCGGTTTATCTTTCCATGGTTTCAGTTACCCATGATCCACCTCTTTCAGGAAGCAGATGGTCCTCCTTACAACCTATTGTCAGAAGGTCAGCAGTAATCTAACACTGTGTCACAATGCTTACATCATTCACCTCTCTTTATCTATTCACATAGACATTTTATCATTCACATCATTACAAGAAGATATTTTGAGAGTGGAGACCACATTCATAGAACTTTTATTACAGTATATTGTTATAATTGTTCTATTATATTATTATTTTGTTAATTTATTAGTGTGCCTAATTTATAAATTAAACTTTGTCACAGGTATGTATGTGTAGGAAAAAACATAGTAAGATGGATCCAGTACTATATATTAAATGTAGTATATATAGGGTTCAGGCACCCACTAGAGGTTTTGGAACATCTCCCCTGTGGATAAGTGTGGACCTATGCTATGTGGTTTTGAATGTCTTGCTTCTCCATGTTCAATCCATGTATGATTTATGCAAATTTTATTAATACTTCTTAAGCCTTCCTTTCTTCCTTGGAATAATGAAGAAAATAATGCACGCCTTACGGTTTCCATGGCCCATTTAACCCTCACAATAAAAAAAGTAAGTGCGGTATTTTTTTGCTTTATGTCCAGCATATAATGTTTACTATTAACATAGTAGTCTTTTGCTACTCTCCTCTCCATCTTCCTCCTCTGAATAACAACCCTCCTTCCCACAAAGACCCTGCACCCTCACACATACCCCTACAACTTTCTTTGCCTAGTAGTTAGGAAATTTCAGCTGTTATTTTGTGTTAGATTGAAACATTTTAGTTCACCATAAAAATATTTTGGAAGTAAGATGTAATTACAAGGCCACCCTTTGGGTTAGTGAAGCTGAAAGGCCAGCACTGAACTACCATATGGGCTGTGCTTGGAGGGGCCTGTTGGAATCATGCATTTAAGTCCGTTTCTTCCTGAGAACAATTAGATGAAACCATCTAATTCTTCCAGGAGCTTTGAAAATGATCACCTGTTGGACCCAGACGCAGGGTAAATTGCTTTCATTTGAATACGGTTTGGAATTTGTTCAACTAATCACAGTCTGTTAATTGCATTTTGGAGGAAGAAAGAAATTGAATGAAGCAACTGGTCCTTGTTAGAGTCGAGCCAGCCATGGGATTCAGCATGCGGCTACAGCATTCTACCTTGTTAATCTCAATAAAAGGCAGATTTTGTAAGCTGTAATAATTAAATCTCCCTTTACAAGACAAAATAAGTTCTGCATGGGAACATGTTATGCTACACTGTATCAGATTTTTTATATATTATATATCCTGTTTACATTAGCTATCTTCTTTATCCAAAAAAAAAATGCCAGATACCAATAATCTTGTGTACCTTCATTATCCAGGACCAGAGACCCATGGTGATTTTTCACTTCGGCAAGAGAGGGAATTTTGAATATAATGATAACACCATGCGCCACAGTTTTCCTAATAAATTTTTTCTCTAGTCTGAAGCAAAGTTATATCAAGCCAGTTTGAATACCAGCTGTGCCAACTTTGTAGTTGAGTATACTTGGTGAAAATATATCACTTCTTAAAACCTCTGTCTGAAGTGACCAGTTCTTATTTTTAGAGATATCATGGAACAAAACTAGAAAGTTTTGTATAACACATTTAGCATAGAGTTTAACCCACAGTGAGCAGTAGTGTAGTGCTATTAAGCAGAAGCAGGGGTAGTAGTAAAGATATACCATGTTATTATTTGGATGAGTAAAATGCATCCCAAGTCTGATTTCCTTCTTCCCTCTCAAAGATCTATATTGATTAACTAATTATCTACCTTTGCCAACTTTTTTCTAAGCAGTGATTTTATTCAGTACCCATGATTTGTATAAAAAACAAAAATGATCATTGTCTTCAAGAAGATTATAATGTATTTTAGATGATGTGAATAATACACACTGGTACCAACAAAATGGAATTACTTAGTAGTTACTGTTTCGTTCTTATAAATATAAGATCAGATGCCTAAAAAACTTACAATATCAAGAAGAGAACAGAAATGATCTGCAGTCCCAAAATTAAAAGATTGTTGGAAAGTAGTTTTTACTTAGTTTTTTAACAAAGGTCCCAACTCTGAGTACTGTAAGTGATAATTGCCCACATATTCTGAACAGAGGAGCTGGAGTCACAACACAGCTCAGGATGACAGGTGATAAACACCCACCTGTTCTGAGAAGTGCTTGATGTATCACCTCTGAACTTGCTGAGAGGTGGCCAAAATCATTCTAGAAGCTCTACCTAGCACATCCATCACATATTGCCAAGCTATGTACAAATGGCTAAAGTTTTATTGTGATGACAAAGATGAGAGGCTTTCTTGAATGGATTTCATAGGAGTAGAATTCACTCTAATGTTTCCTCCACTGCAGCCATTGTGAACTAGATTTCTCAGTTCCTTAAAGTAAGAGCGATCTAATGACGGGGCAGCTATGTGACATGCTAAAGATACTATCCTGCTGATGTAATAGAAAGAGCTAGCAAAGAAAATTGAATATAGTATTGGGGAAAAGTACAGCTCTTCCAAATTGAACCTTAATGAGTCTCACTCATTAAAAACCTGGTTGTGTAATCAATAACACACACATAGAAACAGAACTCAAATTGCTGTTTTCATTTAACATTATAAATAGTTTCTCTCACTTAATATTATTTGTTTTTTAAATCAATTCCCCTCTTGTTGCAAATTGGAATTTTTACAATTTTTTTGCCATTAAAAATTAAGGTATGGTGCGCCTGGGTGACTTCAGCTCAGGTCATGATCTCAAGGTCATGGGATGATCCATCAAGCCCTGGGCTCAGTGGGGAGTCCACTTGTCCCTTTCCTTCTCCCCCTCCCCCCACTCTTACTCTCTCTTTCTCAAATAAAGTCTTTTAAAATATTATGATATGCATGAACAAATTTATGCATAATAGTTATTCAGCATTTTTTATTATTTCCTTTGCATGAATTACTAGGCCCAAGGCTATGACCACTTTTAAAGATCTGGATACATGTCGTCAATCTGCTCTCTATAAAGGTTACAATAATTAAAGGTCTCATGAGGTTATACTAATCCCGAAGTTCCAGCAAGACTATATGATTGAGCCACCACATCATGGGAAGCACACCGTAGTAAGTGGGGAAAAAAAAAAAACTGATTTTTTTCTCATTATATAATGAGGTTGATTTAAAAATATATATATATTTATTTGCCATTAGGTTTTTCTCTTCTAGCAATTAACCTTCTCTCATTCTTTATCCATTTATCTATTAAAATTTTAGTGGGGTTTTAATTGATTTCTAAAAACTCTTTGTATATGAAAAAATATAAACCTTGCTACTATATTTTTAGCAAGATTTTTCTGCCCTATGCGACTTGCTTTTTAGTGTATTTCCGTTATATTTTCCCATGAATTTGACTAAATCTTTTAAAAATAGGAATGCAGTACTACAATGGGCCAATGAGTATGCTAATTTACATTTATTATTCAATTCAATCCTCATGAATAGCCTATTTAGTAGGTATTTTCATTATTAAAAATGAAAAAAAAAACACCTGAGATTCTGATATGCTTAGTGATTTATATAAGACCATGTGGAGAATTTGAAAAGTTGAAAGTACCACCATGTTCTCTCTGTGTAATATACACTGATTTTTCTGCAATACCTTGAAGTAGTAGTATGTAAGTATTAAAATGCCCAATCTACTTTACCTGAACTAATTCACATAATTTTCACAACTACTCTAGGAAGTAGTTGGGGCTATTATACTCATTTTACAATTCAAAAACCTGCAACTCAGGGATGTTAGATTCCTTACCCACAGTAGGGTAGAAGCAGGATTTGAACTCAGGTAGTCTAATTGAAGAAACTGTTTAGTAACATCTGTACCTTATGTAAACAAGCTAAAAATCAGATAATGCTGATCACAAAAGTAAAATAAAAAAATTCTGCAAATTCACAGTAAGCCAACATTTACTAGGTTTGTTAAAATGTGATCATTTGATCAAAACTATGTAACTCATCAAGATGTCTCTAATTTTTCAAAGCCACTGTTAAAGAGAGGGAAAATAAAATAGTGACTATATATACAATCTGTTCTTCATTTACTATCAACCAAGACTACCCATACCCTAAATCTTTTATTTGGAGAAAAGTGCAAATAGCACCCTGAAAAAGTCTATTTTTTTATGATTTTATTTATTTATTTGACAGAGAAAGACACAGCGAGAGAGGGAACACAAGCAGGGGGAGTGGAAGAGGGAGAAGCAGACTCCCCGCGGAGCAGGGAGCCCGATGCAAGACTTGATCTCAGGGTTCTGGAATCATGACCTAAGCCGAAGGCAGACCCTTAATGACCCAGGTGCCCCACCCTGAAAAATTCTTATTTCACCATTTAGAAACAAAGTAGGAGAATAATCACAATTACTTTTTTAATATCATAAATTTCAAAAATTTAAGATATAAAACTTTAGAAGAAACACAAGTAGATAAAGTATATCATCTTTAAAATGTGTTTGCAAACCATTCTTTTTTAACACATCATTTAAATTTGGTTGAAATTTATTTATTGTTAACTGGACAAAAGTCAAATGTGAAAAATATTCCTAGCTCATACATATTCCTAGGAAATATTTATTATGACAGGCTTTGTTTGAGGTAGTATTATGGTCTTCCTTGGCCCCTTGTGCATTAACACATGGTAAAAATATATTTGTCAACCAAATGAATGAATGATATTTATCCCATGATGTTTTTATACATGTTGTTTATAACTAGTCTTCTTTCTTTGTAAGAAAAGTTAATATTGCCTTTTCACAGAGTTAGTAACTTGTATGTAATATATTTTGACTCCGTGTCCCCTGTTTGACAGTGAGCTTGAGGTCAGGGTTGGGCTTTCATTCTCTGTAGTATCCTCATTACTTTGCATACTGTGTCACAAAATGCAAAAAGTCACTATATATTTGCTTAATGAATAACAAAAGATGTTGATATCAGGGAAAATAAGAATTGTGCTATTTATGATATGATTTTTTAAAAGATTTTATTTATTTATTTGATAGAGAGAGGGAGAAAGAGAGTGTGAGCACTATTGGTGGTGAGGGGTGGGGTAGGGAGGGGCAGAGGGAGAGGGAGAAGCCTACTCCCCACTGAGCCAGGAGCCCCGAGGGAGGTGAGGCTCAATCCCAGGACCCCGGGATCATGACCTGAGCCGAAGTCAGACACTTAACTGACTGAGCCACCCAGGCACCCGTATGATGTGATTTAAGTCTGCTTCAGACAATATAGGAGTAGTTGGTGCCTAAAAGATAGAGTTGAACACTTGTGTTTCTCATAGCATTATTTTTCTAACTTTTTCTGTTCTCTCTGTTGTATTTTTTTTACCTGATAAAATCTTTTGGAAAATGGAAATATCTGCCTTCTCTACTTTCTCTTGCTTAGCAACTGTCAATTCCAAAGGCTTCAATTTTAATGTTCAAATCCCTTTTCAAAATAAAATTGAAAATCTGTCCCTTGGTTGAGTGTGTGTATTTAAGAAGAAAAGCTTATAATAGCTTTCAGTACTAATACTTTTTCAAAGCTCAGTGGCTTTAAAAAAATAATAATAAAACTTCCTCATTGGATATCCAACAACCATAAGAAAAAAATAACAAAAAATACAAAAAACATTGTCTGAATGGTCTTGACAGTTGCATTGAACGATGCACGACACTGTAGAGAAAGCCATGAATAATGAAGGGCTTTTCTGGAATGGTTAGAAAGGTGAAGGACAGTGCCTTAGGAAAGTATTCCAAGTATCTTTATCAATCCCAAATGTCTCTGTTTATTATCTACTGCTTTTTTTTTTTTTTTTTTTTGCCACAATGGTATTAATGTTAATAGTGATATACTGACTTTAAAGGACTGGGATGACTTGGAAGTTGGAGGCATGTGCTTTTTCTTGGTTTCTACCCTTTGTCACAACTATACAATTTAGATCTCACAACTTTCAAGGACAGAGGACATCTTACATGGGTCAATCCATATTATTCAGTTGGCTTCATATTGCTGACACTCCCAACTACTTGATTAAAGGAGCCCCCAAAAAGCCAGTGAAATCACCTTCTTAGACATGAGATTTCAAGGAAAAAAAGGGAAGGGAACGAGTATTTCGGTTTTTTAATATGTCTATTTGCCAATTACATGTACTTCATATAATGCTCACTTATGTCCTTTAAGATGTATATAGTTATTATCCCATCTTACAGATGGGGAAACAAAGATCAGAAAGGTTAATTTAGCCAACAACATTAAATAATTAAGACTAATGCCTTGAATTTATTAATTCTATCATTTACTTATCAGTTATATTTATTGAGAGCCCACTACATGCGAGTATTATTCTAGACCAGGGATTAGGAAACTTGTTTCTGCAAAGGATCAGAGAGCAAATATTTTTTTTGAAGTTTTTAAATTTTTTTTATTGTCATCTTAATCATCATACATTACATCATTAGTTTTTGATATACTGTTCCATGATTCATTGTTTGTGCATAATCCCAGTGCTCCACACAGAATGTGCCCTCTTTAATACCCATCACCAGGCTAAACCATCCCCCCACCCCTCTCCCCTCTAGAACCCACAGTTTGTTTTTCAGAGTCCATCGTCTCTCATGGTTTGCCTCCCCCTCCGATTTCCCCCCTTCATTCTTCCCCTCATGCTATCTTCTTCTTCTTTTTTTCTTAACATATATTGCATAATTTGTTTCAGACGTACAGATCTGTGATTCAACAGTCTTGCACAATTCACAGCATTCAACATAGCACATACCCTCCCCAATGTCTATCACCCAGCCATCCAATCCCTCCCACCCCACCCCCCACTCCAGCAATGCTCAGTTTGTGTCCTGAGATTAAGAATTCCTCATATCAGAGCACCTGGGTGGTTCAGATGGTTAAGCATCTGCCTTCGGCTCAAGTCATGATCCCAGGGTCCTGGGATCGAGTCCCGCATTGGGCTCCCTGCTCCGTGGGAGCCTGCTTCTCCCTCTGCTTCTCTCTCTCTCTCTCCCTCTCTCTCTCCCTCTGTCTCTCATGAATAAATAAATAAAATCTTTAAAAAAAAAGAATTCCTTATATCAGTGAGGTCATATGATACATGTCTTTCTCTGATTGACTTATTTCACTCGGCATAACACCCTCCAGTTCCACCCATGTCATTGCAAATGGCAAATACTCATTCCCTTTGATGGCTGCATAATATTCCATTGTATATGTACCACCTCTTCTTTATCCATTCATCTGTTGATGGGCATCTTGGCTTTTTCCATAGTTTGGCTATTGTGGACATTGCTGCTATAAACATTGAGGTGCATGTATCCCTTCGGATCCCTACATTTGTATCTTTGGGGTAAATACCCAGTAGTGCAATTGCTGGATCATATGGTAGCTCTATTTTCAATTTTTTGAGGAACCTCCATATTGTTTTCCAGAGTGGTTGCACCAGCTTGCATTCCCACCAACAGTGTAGGAAGGTTCCCCTTTCGCCGCATCCCCGCCAACATCTGTCCTTTCCTGACTTGTTAATTTTGGCCATTCTGACTGGTGTGACGTGATATCTTATTGAGGTTTTGATTTGGATTTCCCAGATGCCGAGCGATGTTGAGCACTTTTTCATGTGTCTGTTGGCCATTTGGATGTCTTCTTTGGAAAAATGTCAGTTCATGTCTTCTACCCATTTCTTGATTGGATTATTTGTTCTTTGGATGTTGAGTTTGATAAGTTCCTTATATATTTTGGATACTAGTCCTTTTTTTGATATGTCATTTGCAAATATCTTCTCCCATCTGTCAGTTGTCTTTTGGTTTTGTGGACTCTTTCTTTTGCTGTGCAAAAGCTTTTTATCTTGATGAAATCACAATAGTTCATATTTGCCCTTGCTTCCCTTGCCTTTGGTGATGTTTCTAGGAAGAACTTGCTGTGGCTGCGGCCGAAGAGGTTGCTACCTGTGTTCTCCTTTAGGATTTTGATGGACTCCTGTCTCACATTGAGGTCTTTCAACCATTTTGAGTCCATTTTTCTGTGTGGTGTAAGGAAATGGTCCAGTTTCATTCTTCTGCATGTGGCTGTCCAATTTTCCCAACACCATTTGTTGAAGAGACTGTCTTTTCTCCATTGGACATTCTTTCCTGCTTTGTCAAAGATTAGTTGACCATAGAGTTGACGGTCCATTTCTGGGCTCTCTATTCTGTTCCATTGATCTATGTGTCTGTTTTTGTGCCAGTACCACACTGTCTTGATGATGACAGCTTTGTAATAGAGCTGGAAGTCCGGAATTGTGATGCCACCAGCTTTGCTTTTCTTTTTCAACATTCCTCTGGCTATTCGGGGTCTTTTCTGGTTCCATACAAATTTAGGATTATTTGTTCCAATTCTTTGAAAAAAGTGGATGGTATTTCAATGGGGATTCCATTGAATGTGTAGATTGCTCTAGGTAGCATTGACATCTTCACAATATTTGTTCTTCCAATCCATGAACATGGAAAGTTTTTACATTTCTTTGTGTCTCCCTCCATTTCTTTCATGAGTATTTTATAGTTTTCGGAGTACAGATCCTTTGCCTCTTTGGTTAGATTTATTCCTAGGTATCTTATGGTTTGGGGTGCAATTGTAAATGGGATCAACTCCTTAATTTCTCTTTCTTCTGTCTTGTTGTTGGTGTATAGGAATGCCACTGATTTCTGTGCATTGATTTTATATCCTGCCACTTGACTGAATTCCTGTATGAGTTCTAGCAGTTTTGGGGTGGAGTCTTTTGGGTTTTCCACATAAAGTATCATATCATCTGCAAAGAGTGAGAGTTTGACTTCTTCTTTGCCTATTTGGACGCCTTTGATTCCTTTTGTTGTCTGATTGATGTGCCTAGGACATCTAATACTATGTTGAATAGCAGTGGTGATAGTGGACATCCCTGCCGTGTTACTGACCTTAGAGGGAAAGCTCTCAGTTTTTCCCCATTGCGAATGATATTCGCTGTAGGTTTTTCATAGATGGCTTTTATGATATTGAGGTATGTACTTTCTGTCCCTATACTCTGAAGAGTTTTGATCAAGAAAGGATGCTATCCTTTGTCAAATGCTTTTTATGCATCTATTGAGAGGATCATATGATTCTTGTTCTTTCTTTTGTTAATGTATTGTATCACGTTGTTTGATTTGTGGATGTTGAACCAAACTTGCAGCCCAGGGATAAATCCCACTTGGTCACGGTGAATAATCTTTTTAATGTAGTGTTGGATACTATTGGCTACTATTTTGGTGAGAATTCTTGCATCCATGGTCATCAAGGATATTGGTCTCTAATCTCTAATTCACCTTTTTGATGGGGTCTTTGTCTAGTTTGGGGATCAGTAATGGTGGCCTCATACAACGAGTTTGGAAGTTTTCCTTCCATTTCTATTTTTTGGAAGAGTTTCAGGAGAATAGGTATTAATTCTTCATGAAACGTTTGGTAGAATTCCCCTGGGTAGCCATCTGGCCCTGGGCTTTTGTTTCGTGGGGGATTTTTGATGACTGCTTCAATTTCCTTAGTGGTTATAGGTCTGTTCAGCTTTTCTATTTCTTCCTGGTTCAGTTTTGGTAGTTGATACATCTTTAGGAATGCATCCATTTCTTCCAGGTTATCTAATTTGCTGGCATAGAGCTCATAATATGTTCTTATAATTGTTTGTATTTCTTTGATTTTGGTTGTGATCTCTCCCCTTTCATTCATGATTTTGTGGATTTGGGTCATTTCTCTTTTCTTTTGGATAAGTCTGGCCAGGGGTTTATCAATCTTGTTAATTCTTTCAAAGAACCAGCTCCTACTTTTGTTGATCTGTTCTACTGTTCCTTTGGTTTCTATTTCATTGATTTATGCTCTGATCTTTATTATTTCTCTTCTCCTGCTGGATTTAGGCTTTATTTGCTGTTTTTTCTCTAGCTCTGTTAGGTGTAGGGTTAGGTTGTATATTTGAGACCTTTCTTGTTTCTTGAGAAAGGCTATACACTTTCCTCTTAAGACTGCCTTTGCTGCGTCCCACAGATTTTGAACAGTTGTGTTTTCATTTTCATTGGTTTCCATGAATTTTTTTAATTCTTCTTAAATTTCCTGGTTGACCCATTCATTCTTTAGTAGGATGCTCTTTAGCCTCCATGTATATGAGTTCTTTCTGACTTTTCTCTTGTGATTGAGTTCTAGTTTCAAAGCACTGTGGTCTGAAAATATTCAGGGAATGATCCCAATCTTTGGTACTTGTTGAGACCTGATTTGTGACCTAGAATGTGATCTGTTCTGGAGTATGTTCCATGGGTACTCTAGAAGAATATGTATTCCATTCCTTTGGGATGGAATATTATGAATATATCTGTGAAGTCCATTTGTTCCAGTGTGTCATTTATGTCTTTATTTCCTTTTTGCTCTTTTGCTTAGATGATCTGTCCATTTCAGTCAGGGGGGTGTTAAAATACCGCACTATTATTGTATTGTTGTCAATGTAATTCTTTGCTTTTTTTCTTAATTGCCTTATATAATTGGCTGCTCGCATGTGAGGGTATTAGATATTTACAATTGTTAGATCTCCTTGTTGGATGGACCCTTTAAGTAGGATATAGTGTCCTTCCTCATGTCTTATTACAGTCTTTGGTTTAAAATCTAATTTGTTTGATATAAAGATTGCCACCCCAGCTTTCTTTTGGTGTCTATTAGCATGGTAAATGGTTTTCCACCTGCTCACTTTCAATCTGGGGGTGTCTTTGGGTCTAAAATGTGTCTCTTGCAGACAGCATATCGATGGGTCCTGTTTTTTAATCCAATCTGATAGCCTGTGTCTTTTGATTGGGCATTTAGCCCATTTACATTCAGGGTAACTATTGAAAGATATGAATTTAGTGCCATTGTATTCCCTGTAAGGTGACTGTTACTGTATATTGTCTGTGTTCCTTTCTGGTCTATGCTTTTAGGCTCTCTCTTTGCTTAGAGGAACCCTTTTAATATTTCTTTAAGGGCTGGTTTTGTGTTTGCAAATTCCTTTAGTTTTTGTTTATCCTGGAGGGTTTTTATCTCTCCTTCAATTTTCAATGACAGCCTTGCTGGATATAGTATTCTTGGCTGCATATTTTTCTCGTTTAGTGCTCTGAAGATATCATGCCAGTCCTTTCTGGCCTGCCAGGTCTCTGTGGATAGGTCTGTTGCCAATCTAATGTTTCTACCATTGTAGGTTACATATCTCTTCTCCTGAGCTGCTTTCAAGATTTTCTCTTTGTCTCTGAAACTCATAAGTTTTATTTTTAGATATTGACCTATTTTTATTGATTTTGAGAGGGGTTCTCTGTGCCTCCTGGATTTTGATGTCCGTTTCCTTCCCCACATTAGGGAAGTTCTCTGCTATAATTTGCTCCAATATACCTTCTGCCCCTCTCTCTCTTTCTTCTTCTTCTGGGATCCCAATTATTCTAATGTTGTTTCATCTTATGTTATCGCTTATCTCTCAAATTCTGCCCTCGTGATCCAGTAGTTGTTTATCTCTCTTTTTCTCAGTTTCTTTATTTTCCATCATTTGGTCTTCTATATCGCTGATTCTCTCTTCTGCCTCATTTATCCTAGCATTTAGTGCCCCCATTTTTGATTGCACCTCATTAGTAACTTTTTTGATTTCAACTTGGTTAGATGTTAGTTCTTTTATTTCTCCAGAAAGGTTTTCTCTAATAACTTCCATGCTTTTCTTAAGCCCAGCTAGTATCTTTAAAAATCATGATTCTGAACTCTAGGTCTGACATCATACTAATGTCTGTATTGAGTAGGTCCCTGGCAGATGGTTCTACCTCTTGTTCTTCTTGTTGAGGTGATTTTTTTCCATCGTGTCATTTTGTCCAGATGAGAATAGATGAATGAGAGAACAAAATGCTAACAAGGTAACAACGTCCCCAGAAAATATACTCTAAACAAATCAGAAAAGACCTGAAACCAGGGTAAAAGAAAGGGAAAGAAAAAAAAAAAAAGAAAAGAAAGAGAAAAAAAAGAAAAAAACATAAAAACAAACAAAAACAAAACAAAACAGAAAAACAGAATATGATCAAATATGATCAGGCTGGTGCATAGATCAGCACGACATACTAGAATTTGGATGTATTTTGGTGTTAGAAGAAAGTGCCTCCTAAAATTTTAAAGAAAAAAGACTTATATATGTACAAAATAAGGGTTGGTATGATGAAGGGATGGAACATGACTGTAAAGATGAAAAGTATAAAAAATTTTATAAAAGGGATTGATAAGTTGTTTGAAAAAAAAGAAGAGGTTTAAAAAGAAAGAAAAAGAAAAAGAAAGAGAAAGAAAGAAAGAAAGAAAGAAAGAAAGAAAGAAAGAAAGAAAGAAAGAAAGAAAGAAAGAAAGAAAGAAAATTAAAAAAAAGGGAGGGAATGTGATCAGGCAGGAGGCTAGAACAAAGCCATACACTAGAGATTTAAGGTATATTTTGATCTGTTAGTAGAAACTGTATCTCAAAATTTTAAAGAAAGAACAACAAATATATATGCCAAAATAATGGTAACTACTATGAAGGGATAGAATATGACTCTAGAAATGAAAAATAATTTTTTTTAAAAAAAGGATTTATAAGATGTTTGAAAAGGGGAAAAATAACAATTCAAAAAAAAAACAGTTAAAAAAATTAACTTTGAAAGACTAAAGACTCATGGGAAAAAAATATGAATTCTATGTGTAGTATTCCCCTAGGGCTGGAGTTCTGCTGTTCTCATTGATTGATAAACTTGGTCTTGGCTGGTTGTTCTTGCTGATCTTCTGGGGGAGGGGCCTGTTGCCGTGGTTTCCAAATGTCTTTGCAGGTGGAATTTCCCCACCCTTGTTGGTCCGGGCTAAGCAAGCTGCTCGGGTTTGCTCTCAGGAGCTTTTGTTCCCTGCAAGCTCTCAGCACAGCTTTGAAGGACCAGGGTGAAAATGGTGGCCTCCCAATCTCCACCGAGAGGAGCTGAGAACTCGAGGCCCCGCTCCTCAGCGTGCCCCCTGAGAAAAGCAGTCAATCACTCTCATCTCCCCGGTCTCCAGCCACACTCCGTGCTCACCCAGCCTGTGACCGAGCATTTCTATCTCTGGCACCCACCCCCGTGTGGAGTCTCCAAACCCAGCAGATCCCTGTGGTGGGCTCCTGTGCCACTCCTCCCAGGGGAGGAACGGGAGTCTCCCCGGATCTGCCACTTGTTGGGTCCCTGCTGGAGGAGCAGTGGCCCGAATGTGTCACCGATCACAGTTTATGGCAACCCCGAGCTGAGAGCCCATGCCTTGGCTCTGTTTCTGCAGCCGGCTTCCCCACTCTGATACCCAGGAACTCTGCTGCACTCAGGCACCCCCAGTCTTTCTGTGACCCCGAGGGTCCTGAGACCACACTGTCCCAGCGACTATTCCACCCCCTGCTTAGCCACTGGAGTGACGTCCCTCATTGGAGCCAACTTCTAAAAGTTCCCATTTTGTGCTCCGCAGCTCTATCACTTGCCAGAATTGGCCCACGGAGGCCCCCTCCCCCATCATCTATCCTCCCAAATATCACCTCAGAATCACTTCTCCACACATCCTACCTTCCAGAAAGTGGTCGCTTTTCTGTTCAGAGAGTTGTTGCTATTCTTTTCTTCAATCTCCTGTTGAGTTCATAGGTGTTCAGAATGGTTTGATCCCTATCCAACTGAATTCCTGAGACCAGAGGAAATCCAGGTCTCCTACTCCTCCGCCATCTTGCTCCGCCCCCAGAGAGTAAATATTTTTGATTTGTGGCCATATGGTCTCTCTTACATGGACTCAACTCAGACAGAATAGCCATAGTCAATATGAAGAGGCACTGTGTTATAATAAAATTTTATTTATACTTACAAGGGGTGGGCTGTGTTGGGCCAATTCGTGTTCTAGACACTGAAGATATAGCAGTAATGAAATAAAGTGTCTCTTTATATTCCACCATGAGGAGGCAGATGACAAGTACATAAGTAATATATTAGGTGATAATAAATCCATTAAAACAGATTAAGTCAGAATGGGAGGATAGAGATTGAATCTTCTTTCATAATTTTAATTGTTCATTTTTTTACAGAGGTAAAGTAGCTCCAGAACTGTTCTAAGAGATTCTATAATATAATAGAGGTTATTTCTTAGCACAGTGAATGGCGCACAGTAAGCACTTTACAGAGTACAGTGGTTATTTTTGATGTTACAATTAGATTATAAGAATAACAAAAAAAATTGTTATTCTCAGTCTGAGATAGACTATCCTTGATTTATTTATTTATTTATTTAGTTAGTTAGTTAGTTAGTTAGTTGCTGAATTCATTCAGCCTTTCTTGGTTTCTCTCATTAGGATAAAGCTAATGGACTCTTCTCGCTTACTCCTGTTGCTTGGATGAAGTAATCAAGCTTCATATAGGAGTCGTGAGGGGAACTTGAGATAGGATTTTAGTCAGAACTACTGAAAGGAAACTGTCTTTCTCTGGCTTATGGGGATGAGGATACTTCAGATGGTTGTTATTACTGTGATGTGACTTAATCTTCCGTTTCACCCATTGTCATGTAGATAAAATAACAATAAACATGACACCACAAGAGAGGAAAATATATACCTCTCTAGTTCTCTTCTTTGTCCCAGCCAGCCCCTCATTTATTTGACAAGGAAGGACAATTATCCTTCCCTCTAATCTCTATAGCTTGTGTTCCTTATTTATTATTTTAATTGGCAGTGAATCCTGGGGACAAAGCGTATCTCAGTCAATCAGGCATTACTTTATACAGCACTTGGAAGACATAGGACATTGTGCTAAATGGTGAGCTGGTTTCATTAATAACAATAAAAGCTACTCCTGCAACTCCTTATATCTAAATATTTCTCCCAGATGTTTTGCAATCATTGTGTTAACAGACCTCTGCTAGAGCAGTGTGAGCAAACAAACTAGGTTTAAGGATGGTAGAGAAGCGCTTTAGGGAAATGCTTAAAAATGTCTTCATTTTCAGTTTCACCAATCAGTGGGATCTCCCAAAGGAAAATGTGGAACTCTCCAGCTGTCGTTGCTATATTAGAATCCATCATTGCCTTCTGGACAGCAGGAATAGCTAGAAGGCATGGACAAATCTGGAAGACTTTTAAAAAGAGAAATAAAAATAAACAACCCAGAGGAAGACGGGATCAGTTAAACCAAAAGCAAACTGTGAATCCATTTCCCTAGGGTAAGGCAACTTGGGACAGTGCCTTTCTGCCTCATTCTTTGAAGTAAATGTAGAATAAATCACTGTGTCTGTCCATGTAGAGCAAAGAGCCTGGAGGAGGGAATGCATCTTCCAGAAATGGCTCTCATCACCTAGATTCATGGTTCTCAAACTAGAGCAGGCTTACTCCTGGGAACTGAAGACAGAGGGCTAGAGGTATATGATGTGCAAAAGAGGGGGGTATATAAAAAAAATAACATTTATTGTGCATACATTGTAATATTATACACAATAACTTAATCTTCATGTTAAACCAATGAGGTAGATTTTTTTCTTTCATACTTTTCTACTGATGAGGAAAGTGAAGCTCAAAGTTTGCTAAATAACTTGCCCAAGGATACACAGCTAGTAAATGGAAAATTGGGATTCGAACCCACACTGCATGATCACAAAGCCTGATTCCTTACCTCCCCTGCTCAATTGGTTTTAATCAGTAATAGTAAGTTAAAACATAATTAAAAACATAAGTTGGCCATATCTTATAGTTGCATAATTATTATTTTTGTTGTTGTTTTTGCTGCTGCTCTGCTGTGTTATAGAACTTTAGAGAAACTTTGGCTTGTATTTTCAGACCCAGGTTATGTGTTAATCATCCTGACCAGCGGAGACATTTCTGAAGGAATTTTGTAAAATACTGTGCTGAAGAATAGGTAAAGCAGAATTTAGTCCGTAGAAAATAAATGTACGAAGCACATAAGCAGTCTGTTGTATACTGCTGGTGTTGATGGCATTTGACTAGGATGGAGCAATATTGCCCTCTCAATATTAACCGCTATGGAAAAAGTTTCTAAAAGAAGCTACATGGAAGAGCAACTGAATGGAACACAAAGTCCCACATGAAAATTTGTTAGATTAGTCCCTTAAGTGAGTCAGGACAATAATTAACTTCAAAACCACTTTGTAAATTAAGCCAAACTTCACATCCCATTATTTTAAATCTACTTTTTATATTATGCTGTCCCATATTCTCCAGACTCTCACCTCAACAGCCCAAATGTTACAATGCTTTATTATGAATGACCTCCTGTGCCTCCTTTAATAAACAGTTAAAAAAAAAACAAACAACACACACACACACACACAAAAACAGGGACGCCTGGGTAGCTCAGTCGGTTAAGTGTCTATGTTCGGATCAGGTCATGATCCCAGGGTCCTGGGATCGAGTCCTGCATCTGGCTCCTTGCTCAGCAGGGAGTCTGTTTCTTCCTCTGCCTCCCACACCCCACTCTCTCTCTCTCTCTCTGACAAGTAAATAAATAAAATCTTTAAAAAAAAGAAATAAAAAAGAAAAAAATAGGAATATAAATATAAAATTCATCTTACCACCCCACCCCTGAGGTAGTTTGAAACTCAAACTCTCTTCTTGATTATTTCCCTTATTTCTTCTAAAAGCACCCTCATTTCTGGCCAGCCTGGAGCATGTTTTCATCAGCTACATCATGGGTTATGTTCTCCCTGGAGCAGGTATATCTAGTTATTTCACTTAGAACACTCCAATGTTGAAAACCAAAGTCCCTAGTTTCTCATGTGTTCATTTTCCCAAGTTCAGTGATTCTACAATCACATAAGTGTAAAGCTACACCAGTCCCTTGACTGCAAAATTTAGTACTATAGTAGCTATTGCAGCAATAGATAGTCCCAAGCAAAGGCAATATTTCTCTTATGTTTATCTAAATCTGCTGATATCTAGCAAAATCAAAATAGAGAATGCAGGAGGGGAAAAAAAAACTAGTTATTTTTAGTTTCACTTTACTAAGATGTCATTGAATACATGTGAGTTTTCTAAGGCCACAGTGGTGTATGATCTTCAGAACAGTCATTGCTTCTACTGGACTCTTCAGAAAGCCTTGTAAGCCCTGAAGTATTTCTGTAAGTATTTCCAAGTCTGTGCCTTCAGAGATCCAATATTAAAAATGTTATTTATTATATGTTCCTCCCCAAACTTTGCTGCCTACTAATTTAAGGTTCTTATTTAATCACCCCAAACATTTTTCTACTTCATACTTCAATGGTAGCACAAAAATTCCATTATTTCTGTTCAGCTTGTACCCTACTTTCTCTAGACAAGTTCCTTTAGATATAGTTGAGAAACAAGATGGAAGAGTGATGGGGTGAGAGAAATCATGAAAGCAAAGCAAACAAACAAAAATATCCACAATGAACAGTCAATCTGTGGGACCTCCCCTTGTCCTAGCACAAACAACCCATGGGCCATAATTCTCACATAGCAGTAGCTTGCTGCTTTATATAGCCTGAAAGCCGAGCCTGCATCCATGGATTAGAAACATGATAGAGAGTGGAATGACAAGCTAGGATAATAAAGCTCTTCCAGAACCAGTGTTTGAAAAGTCTGTAACCAATGGACACGCAATTTGCCTCTACAAGGACAGCTGCCTTGGTCCAAATTCTGTAAGGGAACTTCCTCTTTTCCTCCTGTTCTTCTGACTACCAATTCTGTCCAGGTTTGCTAAGTATAGCAACCTAGTTTCTCAGTGTCATAGTTTGTTCTGAATGCCTCTGGAAACTGTACTTATATTTTAGGTATGTATTTGCAAGTTTCTCTCTACTTCACCTTTCTATATATCAGGGCCTCTGTATTGTGAGGAGATACCTGTTCAAAGTATCCCTATCATTGCTCCAAATGATGAAAGAGATGGATAAGAAGGAAGGGTATGTTTGCTCTTCATACTTAGGGCCAGACTGGCTTAGGATATGATTGCACATCAGGCCAATAGCTTTAAGGCAAATTTACTTAGTAGTGAAAGAAAAGAGGAAAGCAGACCTGGAAACATGACATCCCTGCTTCATAGTCAATTAACACATCATCCGCCTCCTGAGAAAGGAAGAGAGGAGCAGAAAAGAGATAGGACAATGTGCACTATGGTTTAGGTTTGCTGAGATTTGTTGACCCTGGGAAGAAAGGAATGAGAAGAGGAGGGACTTTGAATGGGTGCCTGATCACAACCAATAGTGAAGGTCACCCAATGAATGCCTTGAACTCTGAAAATCCAGTTTGGAATTTCTTTTTCCTTTAAGGAGGATACGAGTGTGGGTGCAGAGGTAGGCAGAAGAACTGAGACTTTTTCCTGTCTCAACTGGGAAGGTACTGGGAGAGAAAGGATGTGAGAACTATACTGAGTTGTATCGGTTGGGATGTGGTGACTAATACATAGAGGGAGAGGCAATAAACTTTAACAATGGAAGGGGTGAACCACCCAATGGCCCAGGGCCTTCCATTACAGTATTGAATTCAGTAAAGTTAATAGCTGTTTGAACCAATTCATGATTTAGTGGGAGTAACACATGCATTCAAACTTGACTAAAGAAGCCCATAGCTGATTTAAATGATATCAAATAATAATAAATCAATAATTTAGTGACAATGCTTACCCTATGCCAGGTAATGGGGTAAATCCTTTCATACATTACTTAATTAATTAACTTGAGGGTCACAATAATTCTAGGCATCATGTCTATTTTACAGAGAACTACATTAAGGATTAGAGATGTTGAGAAATTTGACCAAGAATACTGAGTTTGCAAATGAAAACTTATGTATCCATTCATACCCACGTTTGACTGACCACAAAGTCTGTTTGACAGTCTGTATTCCTAGGTTTTCCGACTTTTAACGTCATCTGGAAATTAAAATATTTAATCTCTGGATCTTTAAATATTGACTCCATTTTCTCTCAACCACTGAATGTATCAAAACAAACATTATTGTGGGCAGTCTTCGGACTATAAGCTGGCTATTGCAACTTCTGCTGAGTATAGTAATTTAGAGTTTACAGTAAGAACTTAAACATATAAGTTCAGCAAGCAGGTTAAGAATACAGAGATAGAGACTAGTTTCATGTTTTATGTAATCCCATATGGCATTCTCTTGTAGTTCATTATAAATATTCATTGTTTGCATTTTATGTGACTGGCACTATGCTAGAAGCTGAGGATACAATTATAAATGAGAGATAAGATTTCTTTCTTCATGTGAAAGAGATAAAATAAGGGTCAAATAAAATTTAGTACAGTATGGATTGTATAATAAGGGGAGGGCAAGCTTCTAAGGGAGAACAGAGGAGTAGGCAAGTCTTGAACAGTCATTATTACTGGATTATTTGTATCTAGCTTGAGATATAAGAGAGTTTAGCTCATACAGACTTGACAAAACATGAGACCATTGTAACTTCTAGAATCTGGAGGTTATGAACAATTTGGTTCAATAAAATAAAAGGTTAGATGAAAAGAGCCATGGCAGGAGAGCTAGGGAAGACACCAAATCCTGAGGGGTCTGAAAACCTTACTGAGTCCATATTGAGTACGGACTCCCTCCTGAAGATAGTGAGGAACAAGGAGATTTTTGAGAGGAACACCACAATTAAATTGCATTTTAGAATCATCTATCTAGCCTCAATATGGAGAAATGGATTGGAAAGATAAGGCTAAAGCCAGGCAGAGCAAATAAATGACCAGAAGGAAAGTAGCAGATAATGTGCCTTCATAAATGGTGAACCTAAGCGGACAGGGAAGAACAGTTCCCTTGGTGGGAGGGGCTAAGAAAGAATTCTACCTTAAGGATTCAAGTGATTGGTGGAGACAGGTACACTGGAAGGAAGTATTGAGGGAGGGACAGGTACATGAAGTCTTGAAGGACTTGCAATTTTTCCCCCCAAAATCCTCAATAGTACAGAGAGGGAGAGAAGCCAAGCAGCTGGATTGATTCAGAATTGGGGCTTAATTATGCTGGTGGGTGACTGAAACAGCGTTGCAACAAGTCTAAGAGAACATGCACAGAAAACAAATATAGGGACCACTAGAGACTGGAGAGCCGACTTCCAGGTTCCAGTTCCGGTTGGACCAGTGAGAAGCAAACTAGGAGCTTGGAAGTCGTCTTTCGTGTCCCCCGCCACCCCCCCAAATTGAACAAACTGAAACTCAGCAACTCTTCCTAGGTCTGTCAGAGAAATCACAGGGCAAACCGTGCCCCCCTCCCCCCACCAAAAAAAGAGAGACAGGCCAACGCATAGATACACACCAGAAACCTCCAGGAACCATTACCGGGTAAGAAAACCTGAACTGTAACGGGGAATTGCTGGAGGCTTAGGGTGCAAGTTTTAGAGTTTGAAAGTGCAAGGGGACCGAGTCATGGGGGAACCCACACTCTAGTGAGTTTTACCTCCAGGTTCTCACAGTATTGATCCCACAAAAGTCCCCGCGCTTCTGTGAGGGTGGGGGCGGGGCTGCAGGGCAGAGGACGGAGTAGCCTTTTCAAAATACACCCCCCAGTGTACTTTGCTTAAGGAGGCTTGCCCTCAAGGGAAACTATTTTACCAGAGCCTAAGTCAGTGGGGTTTTACCCCTGTGTAACTGACCTGGAGGCAGAGAATTCCAGTTCCAGCTTGCTTTAGCTTTCCTGCCTCACCTAAGTTGTGTGTGTGGGGGGGGGGGGGGCGGTGCTGCAAATAAAACTGAGAATTACACGGAGCCCTAATTATGAGCCTGGCTATCTAAATATGATTGATGGTCCGGAGACATGGATGAATTTAGCGAGAAAGCTGAACTTTTATAAGTTTGTGGTCAAAGAGAAGGATACTTGAATGTAAGATTTCAGAGGCTTACCAGTGGCGTAGGTGCTGCCTGCTCCAGATCATAGAATCTGTCAGAAAGGTCTGAAAGAAAAAGCAAATTTAGAAAAGGAATGAAATAGGTGACTGCAAAGAGTGCAGGGGAGTTTGAATGGCTTACTGGCCAAATAAAATACAGAAGTATTTAAAGCTAACACTGCAAAATAATGAAGCTTACCAAATGTCTATTAATCTGCTCATGGTAGATATTCAGAAACCTTCTCACAGAATTATCATATTCATAAAGGTCATGCCATATATTCAGACATCAGCACAGCAAAAATCAGAGATAAAATTGTTTTATAGGTAGTCCAGGTTTATGAGAAATCTCTAAGGTTTTGTTGTCTTGGGGACCAGAATTAATCAGGTGTTGCTGTTATTTGTGGTTTATCTCAGGGTGCAATGTTATTTTGTCTGTTTGTTGTTGCTGTTTTTTATCCCGACTGCCACATGCGAAATAGTTCCGTGGAAGCAAGGCAAAGTGTCAGGTTTTTATTTATTATTATTATTCTTTTAATTCAACTTCTTCTAGTACAAAACTGTCTAAAAATTACGGTAATTATCAATTCTTACCCCACCCTAACTGATCCTAACGAACCTATGATTATCTGCATTCTACCTTATCCCCTTTAAATAAGTAATGAGAAGCAATTGCACATGTCAATGGCTCTATCCTTATATATATTATAAAGGCTTGGAAATCGTCATTCCTGTTTTCTTTTTTGTCTACAAAATAGCCTCTTAAGATAAATAAGTACATTCTAATATTTTGAATATAACTTAGGCTATTTTGTAGTGACACTGTGAAACATTTCAGAGATTTTGCTGTAGAAAATAACAAAACTAGACTACCAAACAAAAAATTAAAAATCACAGGTCTATAGTTTTTTAGTATAGTTCTTATTTACTTATTTGAAAGAGAACTATTCCCTACTGTGTAAGAACATGCATGGGTTTTGGGACAGTTATTTGCTACTTCAAAGTTAGGCTTTTCTGTTACCAAAATAATGACCTTATAATCAAGGTTTTGTGTGTGTGTGTGTGTGTGTGTGTGTGTGTGTGTTTGTGTGTGCGTTATGGAATTGTATGTATTTTATATAACTTATGGAGGGCCTGAAAAAATGTGAACTCAGTAGATATTAGCTCTTATAATATCTGCAGTCTACTATGATACCTACAAAGTGGAGGATGCTTAATATATGCCTACCTATGATGATGGAGAAGAGATTTTGTGTAATATTACCTAAATTCAACTTATATTCATTATGGAATTAAAAACTTATGATAATATAAATGAGAACTAAGGATCAAATGTGATACAAATTATGAGCGTTTGTAATGGAGGAAATATAATCAGTGACAGTGCCAGAGAAAAGAAAGAATAATAGGTAAGAATGAAAAAAGAAGAAGTGACTGTTTTTCATATCTTCAGTCAAAGCTGGCAGTGACACAGAGAGGAACCGATAATGGAGACAGCTGAAGATAAGCAAATACAGAAGAGAGGGGTGGATGCAAGTGGAGAGTTCCACCTGCGGGTTATTAATGTAGGTGGGGGTTAATGTGAAGGAAGAAATTAGATTTTCTAGGTAAGACCAAAAAGAGAGAAAGGAAAGGCAGGAAAACCACAAGATATTCCTGAAAAGACCCAGTGGCATGAGAAGGACTAGTGAATACTCATTAAAAGAAGGGTGAAGGGTGAGTTGAAAGATTGAAAGCTTAGATATGTAAATGAGTCAGAATCATTCAGTTCTTGAAAGAGGAGAAAGAGAATATGCAAGTAGGTAAAAGCACCCCTCACATTTTTGTCCTTTCAGTAAAGGTTTGTCATGAGGGTACCATGATCATCTTTCACCAATAGCAGCTTATGTAATACTTTCTACTTGGAGAGTGATTTCTGTGTCCTACTGTGATCACTATTGGGTATAAGCCAAAACCTTTCCCCCATTTCAACTTCTTTAGAGTTCATTTCCTTCCCCATACTCTCATTGTACTGGTTCTTACTTTAATCTAAATTCCCATGTGCACCTCAATATTATTGAGCACCTTCCATGAGCCTGGCATTTTGTTGAGTTCCAGAGGTACAGAAATACACTCAAAAATTGTATAGTCCAATGTAGTACACTGAAATATTGGCAAATAGGTGAAATGAACAATTGAATGTATGGAGGCCACCTATTGTATAAAAAGGCATAAAGGAAAGAATGATGAATTTTTCCTAAAGATCGTCAAGCAAAGGCATAAGGAGGAGGGCGATGCTCCCCATGTTGTTAAGAAATAGGGATTAAATTAATGGAATGTGTGGAGTACAAAACCATAGCAAAGGAGTCATCAAGAGCAGAGTTTGAGGTCTTTTGAGTATATGTGAATGTCTAGCATTTTGAGGATCATCTGAGGGCAAGATATAAAACACACATACACATCTATATCTCCTAGAAATTCTTTCAACTAACTCCCTTGCCTTATGACAGCCCTTAATTCGATGCCTTACACATAGTAGGCACTTCATCATTGTTTGTTAGAAGTATGTACAGATGACAGCATAGCTTTGCCAGCTGCAGCATATTGTAAAGATAAGAAATGTGATTTCTTCTAAGTGAACAGTAACTGCCAAATTCTCCTTGCTGTATGTTTGTTAAGCTGCAAGAATAACTAGGAACTCCTGCCAGCACCAGAATATCACATAAATCAATGCTCAAAAGCAATATTATTGTACATCATCTTGCTTCTTGGCTTTTATTTCAGGGCTCCTGAAGTCTGGTTACAAATAGATCATTTATATTCATACATTTATTTTTTATAGTTTTCATAATGAAAACTAGATTCCTACCATTGCTATATATGTACTCAGTTTTTATAAGCAAGACCATGTAGAAGATGAGTTGCTCTAAGTTGTAATGCAAATTGCTTGGTGCACTAAAAAGGCATTGCTTTCCCCCCATGTATGTGTTTTATTTGCATTTTAAGACTCTAGTAAAACTCTATTAACCATCGTTCTCTTATCTTAATAATTTTCTCATCTTGGAGTTTTGGGGGGACAAAGTAGAAACACTTATTTCTTTAGTGTTATTAATATTTATAATAACTTTTATAGAAAAACATCTAATAAATAATATTGTTACAAGAGTAACAAAAAACAACAAAAAATAAATTTAAAAAATAAAAAGGAAGGAAGGTAGGAAGGAAGCAGGGAACATCCAGAATCCCACTCCTCTAATAAACAGTTTTCACTTACAATAGTTATTTTTAGACTTCAAATGCATACATTGGTAAAGAACAACTGTGGAAATAATTTTATGTGAGCCTAACAGTCAGTTTTATCTTTTCTATAATAAAACTATCCTCTTGGGAATTACAGAGTTGAGCTCATATGGATCCCAAGGTTTGTCTACTGTGAATTTTCTCCCTCCCAACTCTTAGGCTGCTCCCATAGGCCTGGTCTCTAGGATAATATTGTGAAGGATGTATTAGCCAACAACTTTGGGTACCTCAGTAACATGTTACCTTTTGAGGGCAGCCAAGTAGAAACAAGGTTTATTGAAATGAAGAGAGAAGGGTGACTATTTCAAGGGAGAGTACTGGTTAAGAGAGAAGATACTGCATTGTCACTGCCTGGATTGATTCTAGACCCCATTACCCACACATTGTGAGGTTTGGGCAATTGCTTAACTTTGTTAATCTGTATCTTTTTTCTATCTATAAAATATATACAGTTATAACACTTAGAGACTTGAGGAGTAGTATATGACTTTGTGTAAATTGTTAGGCATATAATAAATACTTAATAAATGTTAGCTCATTTTTTCCTTTCTAAATCTACACCATATTCAACCTCTCCTTCTGAAGACCAATTGTGCTCTTATGTGGGAAGAGAAATATCAGCCAAGTATAGAATGTTGCTTGGATGTACAAAATGTGGAATCTGGAGGAGAGGGCCATTTCATGGATCCTCAGGTAGGAATGGATTCCTTCTGGTTGCAACCTGATTCCGCATAGCCATAAACAACAGTTCCATTTGGTCTGAGCTATGCTGAAGTCTGGCTGAACCTATTTTTATGTACATCTCAAATTATTATGTAATTCTGTCTTCATAGTATTAGGAAAGTAAGCCTGGCTTAGGAGAAGAATTACTTGGTCTCAAGTTTCAGCCCTTCACTTTATTAGCTCAGTGAGTGAAATGTGGTTCCCCCTCTCTGAACCTTATTTTAATAAAGTAGTATGGGTTAGTTAACCTTAGACAATCTATCCAGTTCCTAGAAGCTCTAAATTTTCATGTTGATTAACACATGCCCATAATCCCAGGAATATGAACTGAAACAGAAGAAACCAAATAGGAGCCAAATATAAATGAAGCTGTGTTTCTTTGGGTCTTTAATATACCATCATTAATTACCAGATAAGTAGTAAAAGAAGATTTTGAAAAATAACAATATTTTCTGATTCTGAAATTCCCTTATTTTTATATTCATTTATTCTTTCAATAATAATTTACTAAATTTCTTCTATATGTCAAACAGTGTACTGGGTTCTAGGAATGTAGACATAAGGTTAGGATTCCTGACCTTTAGGATATGGAGACACACATATGTAAACAAATAATTGCAATATGGCATGACAACTCTGTATAATGTATAAGAAAAGGATCATGGACATATAGAGGCAGAAGTTTTTAATGGAATGGTGAAGCAGAGAAAGAATGGGCTTTGAAGTCAGGCAGAATTTTTATTCAGCCATTCCTAAAATATGTGACTTTGGGAAATTTGCTTAACTCCTCTGAGACTCAGTTTTGCCATCTGCAATATGGTGATAATACCTGCTTTAGAGTGTTGTTATAACTAAATATGTAACCTGTGCCTCTACTCTTAGACCAGTGCACAGTAGGAGTTCACTAAGTATTTCTTTCTCTTCCTCTGTTGCCTTCTCAGAGAAGAGGATATTTGATCTGGGTCTTGAAGGAAGAGTAGGAGTTTGCTTGGTTGATAGAGTGAAATGCATGTTGGAAAGTGTAAGATGTATACCGATTAATGCACACGAAGACATATTTTCAGCCTAGATAGTGGTTCCCTATGACTGGAGAGCGTTCATGGAAAAGATAGAGTAGAAGAGTTTGTAAAGGGAATTTGCTCTCAGGCAAGGGTTTGCCTGTCATGCTGTCTTGTAGACAAGCATTGAAAGATGATTAGTATTCCTCTTAAATGCATGTTTCTGAGATTATTTTGGTATTAATGTAGTGGATGGGTTAGAGGCTGGGACAAGGGGGAGGGTTATAGAAGTTGTCCCTTGCTCTTTCAGTAGTGTGTGTGTGTGTGTGTGTGTGTGTGTGTGCATGAGTGTGGAGGGGAGGGCAGAGATAGATACAGAAATAAGATAGATGAAGTAAAGAAAGATAAACATTAACAAGGTAGTATCTTTGGAAGGATGGAGCTTGGGATATGCAGACAGGACTGGAGTTTAGAAACCTGTTGCAGGATTTAGAAGTTTAGGAATATAATTTTGCTGTAGCAAAAATTGACAGCTCCATGCCTTTATTTACTTTTAAAAATAGTAATTTGGGATAAGAGAGGAAATCAAATAATATGCTTAAAAATAAATGACTTGGTTTAGTGAATAAGATGCAAAGAGGACCAAGTTAGAATTTTTGGTGATTAACTATCAATCATTTACAAATGCACTTCTACATTTCAAAGTTAAGCACTAAACTTGAAAGTTCTCTCTTCTTGTTTGAATAAGATTTTCTGAAAGTGAGTTTTGAAGAACAGTTGTTCCTTGGATGGAAAATGAGTATGCTTACCAGGATAAACAAAAATGTCTCCTTTGTCAAAGACAAAGAAGTTTGGGGATCATTAGACCTCTTTTATACAGTCTTCTGTGAGCGTTAGTATAGTACTCTGCTTTCTGAATCACCAAACTGGCAATATTTCTCGTGTGCTTAACAATAGAATCTACCCTCATGTCACCTACTCCCAGCATTGTAGGTCTTATATTTCAGCTATAGACTTTAGGAAATGCTGTATTACTGAATTTTGTTTTTGTTTTTTTAATTGTGTATATGATGATAAAAAAAAAGAGGAAGGCTTATGGTAAAAAGCATCTTATTCCCAGCCCTTAATTGTTTCAGTTTTTAATTATTATAGTGGCTTTTTCTGTAACTAGATAATATATCTTATTGGTTTAATTTATCAACTTTAAATAGTATCTATTGACTCTCCAATATGAAGATAAATTTTCAGCTCACATGCTTGATTGCTATTTTCTCCCTCTTCTAATAACAATGTATATTTATATTACTGTTTTACCTTGTCTATTGATTGCCAGTACAATCTAATCATTTTATATCCTTATTTTATTCCACCAGCTTTTGATATTATCTCTTAATATTTTCCTTCTGCTTTCTAAGACTCATCATCTGACAGCTCTATTTTTATGTTCGTATGATCAAAATTCTTAATATTTGTCTCCTGAAGCCACACTCAAGTCTTTGTGGCTTTGTGCATAGCTTAAATCTAAAAGCTGAAGACCAGTCCACAGCATTTATATTATAATGACTAAATAAATATTGTCCAGTGTTGGACCAAAAATGAATTTCCTTTTCTGTGACTCTAGTGTCAAAACCTTGGGCCACTTAAAGGAGAATACTCCTAGATACATATTCAAATTAATTTTTTTTTGCACTCTGTCATTTGCCTAAAATCCATCAAAATTTTGAGTTGCTTCATATTTGGCCCATTATATTCTTGCATAGTAATTATTTTTTTTTCTTTTTTGAGTTTCTAATCGCTTTTCTTTTTTCCCTGGACTTTCTAGGTTGGAATCTTTTATACTCCTGTATCAATCTGGACTAGTTCTTTTCTCACAATTGCTACCCAGCCTTAATTCCAAGACTTTCCTGCACTATTCCACTAAACTAGATTTACCTTTTCCCAGATTCCGTGTTTTATATACTCTTCTTGTTTTGATATAGTTAATAGAGTATATCAGTATATCCTAAAGTAATCTTTCAAAAAATAGTATGTGGAACGTAAATTTTCTGAGTACTTTTGTGTTTAACAATACCTTGATTTCTCATCATGCTTTATTGATATTTTGGCCATGTTTCATGTACTAATTAAAAATTGTTTTTACTAAAAATATTAAAGGCATTGCCTTTGTTTTCTACCAACTAAGAATACTATTTAGAAGCTGATCCAGTGTCATTCTTGTTCCTTTATATGCCACTTTCTTCCTTCTCTCCGAAAACATTGGATCTGTGTTTTGAAATTCACAAGGATGCAATTAGCTGTTTTCCCCCATTATTTTTATTATCCATATGTAGGATATTCAGCGGTCCTCTTAGTCTGATAACTTACGTCTTTCTTCAACCACAAAGAAATACTCTTCCTTTTTTTAATGATTTTTCCTTCTATGTTCAATATTCTTTCAAGAAATCCTACAGGTAGCATTTTGGATCTCTTGATTTAAGCTTCATTATCTCTTCCCTTTCCTCTTATTTTCTATTTTTATTGCTATTATTATATATTCTGAGAGATTTCATCATGTTTATATTTTTGACCCCCTACTGATATTTTTTAAATGTTTATAATCATATCTTTAAACTCTAGGAATAATTTCTCATACTCTGCTTTTTTTCTCCATAACATCAAGTTCTCACTTTATGGATAAAGTATCTCCTCAAATCCCTCTGGATGTATTAATTAGAGGGCTCTTAAGTTCTTTTATGTTCTTGAATTAT